>NC_056741.1:1138254559-1138512059 GCF_019279795.1 Protopterus annectens | reverse complement strand
CCTTAGAAGATAACAAGGCCTGACTTCACCAGTATGCCAGGAGCTCTACACCTCTTACATGTCCTGCAGAGGAGCAACTAAATTCACTGTTGCCACTATAAGCTACTCTGCAGCTGACTTCAAACCCAAGCCTCATTACTAGGAATGACAATTCTCATCATAGTATTCAATCAAATGAGTTTGTCAAGAAAGTCAAAGCATTAAGGTTCTACTTATATTATTTCCTTAATGTAACTCATTTAAGTGTACTGTTCACAAGTCAAAATGTTCAACTCTAACCGAGACCTGAAAAATCATGAAACAGAAAATTCCAAACATCCACTGTGCTCAGCTGGACCCTTTTCATATATGTGCATTATCTGCAAATGAACAATACCAAACAATCTCATAAATGGGAGAGGTATGCAATTGCAATACCTTTGTATAAAGATTTGATGAATCCTGCAATGCACACAGGACTCATCTGCTCCATTGGGTCATGAACAGAGATATTAAATGCATTCAGTCGTGTTGCTCAGTTCTTTCCAGACTGAACTGAAAAGGACAGTTTAGCTTGTGCAGTATTCCTTGGGCAGTAAGATCAACATGTACTTAGTGTCACTGAATGGTGGAGAAATAAATCTGGGCAGCATCTCAGATAAGCAGTAGACAAAATAAGTTTATTAATCAAGACTGTTTCCAGCTATAATACAAGAGATTTATTATCACATAGAGGAAGAGTTTGTCTCATCAGTTTTAAAGGTTGCCTGAAATTACAACACCTACATACTAAAAATGAAGACGGGCCACATGACAAGAAAAGCCCAGAAAGCATGCCAAACAGTGACTATATTTGGGCATTACACATTTACAGCATATACAGGAACATGCATTTGCCTTAATATGTGGATATTCAAATCTGTGTGACAGTCCCAAGGAACAAAATAATCAAATATCAAGTATTATTCTGTTCCCCCAAGTTGTACATACTCTTCGGTCAATGTCCTTCTTCCAGAAATTTGACAGTGGAGCACGGCCATAACGCATGACAATCCTTAATATGCAAAATGTTTTTAACCTGTAGCATCCAGCAAGCAACCTGATTCTTTATCCTATTCAAGTCAGGCAAGTTATGAAAACAAGGCAGCCAAATTTCACTTATAGTGTATGTTATTGACAGATGCATTTGCTATCTAGTAGTCTTTATAGTTCAGTCCACAATAACTAATCAAATAAATTAATGACGACTTACATGTTTCTGTTTCAAAACTGTTTATGCCATGTTCTTTTGCTTAAACAACGGCTTATTCAAAGGATTAAAAAAATAGTTTGAGATGGCTCATAGACTAACCATGTGAAGACAGATTTCTTGGCATGATCATCCTAAGTTAAATTACAATTTGTCAAGGGCTTTCAAATCCATATTTGCAGTTGTCATGGTTTTCAGGGAAAAATAAAAGGTCCAGGTCACGGCAACTGTAATCATTATTGGGCTTATTAAAGTTTTTAGATTATAAGATTTCTGACAGGCTGTTTTTGAAAGGTATTTGCATTTTTCCAAACTTGCGGTCTGCAGTTTTACAGACTTATGGTCTGTGTTATAAAAAGCTAACACATGGGGATCAAATAGAACTGGAATGGTTACAATTTGTGAAGTGTACTATTTGAAAGACTGTCACAACCAGGAATGGTTCTCAAGCAGTAGAGTCTCTGAATGACTATGGGTAGAATTCATAGTCAGTTACAGATGTATGTAGCATATACTTCTTCAAGTTGCGTACAAATTATATGAGATTCATATTGCCCTACTGTGCATATGTGCAAGCCTCCAAATGCTGCAGAGAAAATAGTATGCACATGAGTATGTAATGAGATTTAAATTAGGAAATGTATGCAAATGCACTCCCAATGGTACCTTCTTCTCATTTTGTGATTCAGAGTAACTTATTGCTACACAAGTGCTCAGTTGTGGACATATATTATAAAAAGTCAAGCATTGCCATTTCCAGTCACCTTGTAATAAGCAAAGATGCTTGGTCTGGCTACAGATTTCACTAATTCTCATACTGAGAAGCTTGTTTCTACATTACCACAAGCTGGAGTACTGAGCAGCACTCGACATCCAAGACGTTATAGGCAACAGGTAATGCATTACAATTTTGAGGAGCAGAGGTGCTTGACTGCTGTTATGTGGATAGGGACATTATCAGGGCTTTGGTAAACGTGTATATGGCCCATAAACTGGAACTGTTGGGGAATGTGTTGATTTCTTGTTGCTGTGAACTCCAAGGAATGTAAAACCCTCACTACAGTTCCACTGGAGCCTTTCAGAGACAGACTGGAGACACACTGGGTATCTCTTAGGTGTCAGCCTTATGAATTCTACAGCAGTTCCTTGATGTTGTCCTAGTCCATATGGATGAACATATCTATTTCCAATAGTCACCACAGAACCAAGCTACCATCATGTATGGCTGGCCTTACACATAGGCCATCTATGGCACTAGTGCTTTTCTCATATTTAGTCTTTTAAATCAAAGAAACAGCACTTTACTTTACATCAAGAAAATAAATTAACAAATACCAGAAATGTGCTCCTACCAGAGCAGCAATCTAAAGAGAAAGTCTTGCTGATCTGGCCATTCAGTTTGTTGGTCTCCTGTTCCTCCATCTCACAATTTACCTAGACAAAGAATGAGGTAAATCAAGGCCTGGACACAGCAAAAAGTCAAGAAATTTGAAACTCTAGGTAATATGTCCAGCAAAAAGAGAAAATTTGACGCTCATGTGAATATGTTTTTTTTTAATATTGTTACTGGCAACAACCAGATATTTTGGTTCTCAGCTGTCATTGATTTTCCAGAAAGTGAATAATTTTTGCCTAATATTTTTGCCTATCTCTGATAATTCTTTTGATTTTCTGGTAAACCACTGCAGATTACAGTCAGTTAGAAATGCTAGATACTGGAGTGCCATGCATCTTATTCATCAGAAAACATTTATTAGTGCAAAACTTGTTGTTTTACTAAGTGAATTTGAGTAACCTATAAAAATACTGGCCTCTCTGTGAGGGGCATATGACTAACAACTGTTCTTTGCTCATTATTCTGACTTTACATGATTTTATTGTGATTTGTGTGAAGAAACTTGGAATACTTTAGTGTGTCTACTGTTTCCATACTTTAATGTGTGTCTACTGTTTCCATGGAACAAAGTTGAAATACAATGCATGGCTGTCATTTTAGCTATAACTGTTTTGGGGAGCTGTCCAGAGTCCATAGTCAGTGTAAAGAAAATGAAAGTTATATACTCATCATAACAATAGATCTATGTTGTCTTTCTCTGTCTGGTTCAAACTATGAGTTATCAGATCCAACTTGGATCCAAGGCCAGCCATTTTCAATTACTTCAGCTCACCAGGCTCCACCTCCACAATCCACAATCCCTCACTCCCCTAAGAATGCCTTAGATCGAGTTTGCTCCCCTCTGTCTGAACTTATGCAAGCCACCAGCCTAGTAGAAGAGAAACTAAGGACCCCAAACAGAAAGGGAAAATAGCCTCTTGACACAGGGGGTAAGATCAGGTTCCTCCCTGTCTGCTCAGATAAGAAATGATGGACATATCATTTGACTGAATCAATATCACACCAATGGGGAGAGCTTTCTAGAAAACATGCAACACAAGGAGGGCAACCCTCATTTCCAAGACACTGATGTGAAGGTTGGCCTCCAAAGAAGATCAGATCCCTTGAACTATACTCCCTTCAAAGTGCACCCCCCCCCATACCCAAGGCATCTGTAGCTACAGTGCCCAGTGGAGGGGAAGAACAAATGGTCTCCTGTTGGTCACAGATGGAGACGCTAATGACCACTGAACCTGATCAAAATAAGCCTTCGTCAACATTATAGGGAAATCCACCGAATGCATCAAATATGACCACTGCACTGCAAGAGTCCATTGCAGAGCTCTCGAGTGGTCCCTTGCTAAAGAGACCATAGTGATGGAAGCTACCATGTGACCCAAAAGTTTCAAAAGTGCATACGCTGGCAGATTTTCATAAAAAAGCAAAGAGATTGAAAGCTAGCTGCACTAGAAGTTGAAAGTTTGGCAATTTCGGATACAGTATCCAAGTGGCAGCCTATAAATTCCAGTGTCTGTATAGGATGTAGGACTGATTTCTGATAACTGACGGTAATCCACAAGGAAATGCATAGCTGGGATAAGGTATATCTGACTGTGATTAGGAATGCTTTCATGGGGGGAGTGAGTAGCCAATCATTAAGGTACGGGAAGACACGAAATCCCTGAAGCCAAAGCCAGGCTACTATGACTGACATGCACTTGGTGAGCACCCAGAGAGCAGTAGTGAGACCAAATGGTAATGCCCTGAAATAGTAATGATCAGCTCCCAGCCAGAGGTGCAGAAACCTCCTGGAATGTCTCTCTATCTTTATATGATGGTAAGCATCCTTGAGGCTTACTGAGCACATTCAGTCTTCCTTCCTCAGCACAGGTAGAATGGACTGCACCATGGCCACCTGGAATTTGATCTGTTTTACAAGGGGGTTTAGTTTACTCAAATCCAGGTTTGGCCAGAAGTCCTAGTTCTTCTTTTGTACAAAAAATTACCTTAAGTAGACCCTAGATCCTCGTTGGTCTGGTGGGACCTCTTGGATGACTCCATTTATCAGCAGCTTATGAATTTCTAAGGCTGCCTGCTCTCTCTGACAGGGTGGAATGTCCAGGAAATGTTTGGGATTTAAATTTGGAATTTCTAAAAATGGAATTGAATAATCTCTGGATATGGGTCTTAACACCCATGCGTTCAAGGTGATGCCTCCCAAGCTTCTGAGTGTAGAGCAAAGTGATTCCCACCTCCACAGAGTTCAGCAATCCCTCAGGATTGCTGAAATGGCCTCCCAGAAAATGCTCCACAGAAGCCCTGGTTCAGCAGCCAACCCCTGCTATGAGGGTGGCGTCCAATGTAGTTATCTCCCCCACCATGGGGAGAACCATACAAAGAGTGTCCTGGAAAGACTACTGTGACTTCCTGATGAAGAGACATTTGCTCTCCTTCTGATTCATTGAGGGGTAGCAAAACATATGCTGATGGCAGACAACGTCTTTACATCTTGTCCACTCCTAGTCAAAGTGACTTTAATCTTAGGCCCAAAGAGTGAAGAGCCACAAAAGGGGGCACTGATCAGTGGCGGATTCAGGAATTTGCAGAAGGGGGGGCGCAGTATGCAAAGTAGGCTACGAGGGGGTAGAACACCAGGGATTGCGGGGGGGGGGGGGCAGTGGATAGCTCACCTTAAAGGACAACAATGGGATTCTATCATTAAATGCTCAAATGTTCTGTCCTTTTTCTCCCTATTTATTGTCCCTGCTATGAATAAACAACAACACAGCATTTAAAATATTTTAAATCAACTGTTTCTCTCCACTAAAACAGTACCTTACTGTACTGTGGTGGTTTCACTTTCAAAAAAAAACTTTTATCCCTCCCAGTCTCCAATTCATTGATGTCATCAAGGCCACTGAATACATGTAGGTTTCTGACCAATTCCCTCCCCTAACCGACATCACTATGACTGTCCTATAAACCCACCCATGATGTGATGTCACAACTCCCTAGTCCTTCCCCTACAGAAAGTAAAGGCTAGAACAAGGAAACAGTACATGAGTGAAGTCTCCTGCTGTGAGTTGACAATCACAGCAGGTAACAGCTCAAATTACCCTTAGCACTTTGACAGCTAGGGAAGTTAGATAGCATCTTTATGGCCTAGCCTATAAAGTGATTTAATTTCAGATATTTTTCTAAAGTCTGATGGACTGAAGTCAAACCTTTAGTTTCCTCTGTTAAAACATATACATTTAAACAGTTACAATTGTGCATGTACATTTGTGTTCTCTCCAGTAAGGCACACTGTGATGACATTTCAAACACAGGCACTTTACAAATTCCTTTCCAGCACAAACGTCTGTACAAATCATTGTGATACACACATGACATACAGTTCTAATAAATTTGTAACACCAGCAGCTTGTATGACCTATAGTTCTAATACATTTGTAACATAAAGCATCTTGCATAAATCAGTTTGATATTCACAAATGACATATAATTATTTACAAATTTCCAGCTAGCTGTGCTGGCAGTACCTCCTTTCATCACAAGAACTTCATAAAGGACAGTATTGTCACACTGTACTGTTTGACATAACATTTTTTGAGTGAGCTTTCCATACACTATTGTTGTATGCTGGATTTCATTCGCATTTATACTCTACTTCAGATATTAAAGCCACAAATCGTGTCTAAATCTCTAAATTATAGCTTAAACACGATGAAAGTTTGATCTGTTCTCAAATACTCTGGGGGAAAAAAGTCACAAAATCTTACAGGTAACAGCTGTACATACCTTCTACTGTTTTGACTGACCAATAACCAGAGCATTCTGCTATTAACTTCTCCGCTGCCAACTTTTTTCTTCTCTCACTTCTAACCTTCTCCACTTCTTTGATCATATGTACACAAATCAAATCAGGACTAAACAGTTGTGCAGTAAATAAGCTATTGCAAAAGCTCCAATTCATTGGCCACCTAAGTTGCAAATGTCTTCAGCCCACGTATATGAAACTTTCTTTCACCCTCAAAACCAAATTCCTACCTCATATATTTTAGCTTTTCCCAATCTATTGCCAGATCCTATCTTCTATCGAACACTGCAAACACGAATGCCCAAACGGTCATCATCTAAATGTCCAGAAAATATGCGAGAAATCTGACTCTAAGACATTAGCTAACCAGTCCACACAAACTACAGTGCAATAAACAGTTTCCCTGCCTACCTTAATTCAGAAGTGATGTGAATTGAAAAAGCAAGCTACACAAAAGTGGTTTTAACATTGTATAATAACTTTGCACACCAAGCTGCAATAGACAGGGGGCCAGATTGAATAAAGCCTACAGTAAGTATGTATAAGAACATTCTTATCACATTTTTATGCTTTCTAGTCACTCAGATTACACCAAGTGTACGTATAGTCTACACTATGTGGTAACTTTTATGAATCCTTGTCAATATTTAAAGCTGCAAGAATATCAGTAGGAAAACCAAACTTAGGAGGAAGAAGATCTGAGTTATGTCTGTGTTGTCTGTTCACTCAGAGTGATGTACACTTAGTGTAGGGGTTATTGAATTCCGGGGAGGGAAGTTCATTGTTTAAGCAATTTAAAAATGAAAGACAGATTTTAACTGTAATCATAGAAATATTTGAAGACCCCCCCACATATAAATATGGCCTTTTATGTGTTTTACAGTAGTCAGGACCAAGCCACAGAGAAACATGTAGGGAAAGAATAACATTTTATTTAAAATGCTAATTGTAATGATGTTCATACTATCCTAGAATGAAAATGCTAAATATAATTAATTTTGAAAGGTCTTAAACAGTTATGCCTAAACTGTACCAGACCCTGTGCCACCTAAGAACTATTGTTCTCTGACAGTCTTTATAAGCTTCAAGGGGACTCTACTGAGACACAAATGGGTATAGAAAGGAAAGAATAGATTACTTTTGTCATAGACGTACCATTCACAGGCAATTTAAGGGACTGCAGTGAAGTTCATTTTGTCAACAGACAAATCAGTAGCAGCAACCATAACAACAATGTACTGCAAAGAGAGCAGAGGTTGCACTCTGATATTAGGAAAAAGACTATCAGGTAATCACCACTATAGCATGAGACCCAATCTTAACAACTGTTAAGCTCCCCCCTTCTTAACTTTTTAAGATTGGGTCTCAATGTAGGTAGAAAACATGGTACCAGTACTGGCCAACAAATGACAGTGGCAGAATAAAATAGATTTAATTCTGCCTGCTGTTTGTGCTGGTAATGTGGTCTTCATTATAAACTTAGAAAGTTCCTATAATAAAAAGATTTATGTTAGCCTGCATTTTCTAAAGGATATGAAGTTTAAAACTCAAATATATGTCATCATTTAGTGACTTAGTCCTCGGTGATTTGTCAGAAAATTACAGATTTTTTGAGGAACAGACCAAATATATGAGTCAAAAAAATTGGAACATTCTGCAAAAATCTGGACAGTTGAGAGGCATGGAAGGTGAGTGAGTACAAACATAAGAGATGAGTTACACCATCTTTCTGACAGCACTTACTAGCTGCTTTATGGCTTTGAAAGACGGCAAAACATTTATCTTTTTTCCCCTATAATTAGTACTACATAGAACAGATAAAGCCCTGTGTACTACAAAGAACTATGATTGGTTCTGTGATCATAATCCTTAGTTATATGTTCTCGACTTGGATGCCAAGATTCTAACAACTGGCTAAAATTTTGGTGTCATTCAAAGGGGATCCAGTGTCTATCAGCCTGGGATGACATGCTCGACAAGCCACGTTGCTTCGCTAGGGACGGCTTGCACCTGTCACCACTGGGCTTTTGGATATTGGCAAAGGCTCTTGCCACCCCCATAGTGCCTTTTTTAGGCAAGGCTCAAAAGTCAAACCCACCCCCATAGACAGCACAAGGAACAAGAAACTAAGGGTAATGCTGCTAAACGCCAGAAGTCTTAACCTCAAGATGCATGCACTCGAAGCTCTCCTCAGTATGGAGAACATCGATAACTGTGCAGTGACAGAAACCTGGTTCAAGGCTCCAGAGAGCACCCCGGCACTACCAGGCTATACCTCATATCATGCTTTTCGGCCCCAAAACCTGGACCTAACCACAAAAGGAGGGGGAGCTTCCATATTTATCAAGGATATCCACACCTCCAGGTTAGTGGCATTGCACGAAGTATCGGAGACCATCCATGTGCAACTAACAGTGGGCAAGACTGCTTTTCAGTTTATAGCATCCTACAGACCACCCTCTCAAAGTCTGGAATCCCACTCAGCTTTCCTGAAAACATTGGAGAACATGAAGATCTCTCCGAACACCATTATATTGGGTGACTTCAACTACCCAAACATTGACTGGGAGCACTACTCAAGCCCCAGCACCTTAGCCCAAAGGTTCCTGGAAATTATAAACTCAAATGATATGGAACAACTAGTCACCACTCCCACAAGAGGGGACAACATACTAGACCTGATCATTACCAACATGGGGACTCTATGCTCCACACCAGAAGTATATCCCTCATTGGTAAGATCAGACCATAAATTAATTTCACTGGATGTCCACATCCCGACCCCACCCCAGCCCAGAAAACCACAGTGAAAAACTTCTCAAAAGCAAACTTCTCACTTCTCAAAACCGAAGTGGAATCCTTCAAGGCCCCAGGGCCAGTGGAAACTACGGCCCAAACTGCAGAATCCTATATAAACGCATTCTACGGACATCTCCAGGAATGCATGGATCATGCTATCCCAAACAAAACCAAGACCCAATCATCCAAAGGCAGGCGTCCAGTCTGGTGGACCCCTGCCATAAATAAACTGTACAACAGAAGGAGGAAGCTACTACATGATAGAGCAAAATCCCTAATAGGGAAGGCATCTCTGATCAGTACTAGCAAAAAATTACGATCCCTCATAAATTCCTCCAAGGCCAGCTTCGAGAGAAAAATTGCACAGGACAACAAAGACAATCATAAGGCTTTTTTGAGTTATGTTAGAAACCTGGGATGCAACTCCCAGACTTGTTCTGAGTTGATTCTAAATGACAAAAAATACACTGAACCCACAGACATCGCCAATATCCTGGCAGACAGGTTCAGTGCAAACTCCCCAAAAGAGCAAGTATCTATCCCGGCAGAGGGCTGCCTCCAAAACATCTCTGATGCTCAGGTGAAGGCTGCCCTCTCCAAAGCAAAAAACACTGCTTCCATGGGACCAGATTGCATCCCAGGTTGCGTCCTACATGAACTCCAAGAGGAACTAATCCCTCAAATAAAACAGCTATACAATCTCAGCCTCACTACAGGATATGTGCCCACAGAATGGCGTACAGCAACAGTGGTCCCACTCCACAAAGGTGGAACTTCTACGGACCCTGGAAACTATCGCCCCATAAGCCTGACTAGCTTAGTCTGCAAGGCTATGGAGAGGATCATCATGGAGCTCATAACCAAAGACATTGAGGACCTACAGACACTAGATCCTACCCAGTTCGGCTTTGTCAAGGGCAGATCCTGCCTTTTGAACCTGGTTGACTTCTTCGAAACAGTCACCAAAGCCATAGATGAAGGGAAGGTAGTCCACACAGCCTATCTGGACCTTGCAAAGGCATTTGACACAATACCCCACTCGGGCATCATAGATAAGCTATCCAGCTTAAATATAAACCCCTATGTCACAAGATGGGTCGCAAACTGGCTCAAAGACAGAACCCACAGAGTGAGAGTTGCTGGAGCCATGTCAGACTTGAAACCGGTTACAAGTGGCCACAGGGTTCTGTCCTGGGACCACTCTTGTTCGGTATATACTTTTCCGAGGTACAGGCAAACGTGGGAGGACTATGGCTCACCAAGTTCGCAGACGACTGCAAACTGGGCGCCATAATCAACTCTCCAGCTGACACAAACATCCTTCAAAAAGGTCTCACAGAGACAGATAACTGGTGCCAGCGCCATGGTTTAAAGCTAAATTCCAAAAAATGTATAGTCATACCCTTTGGCAAAAACAATGTGCCCATAAATTACCACATAGGTGGAAACCCATTAAGTACAGAGAAAGTTATTAGGGACCTGGGGACCCAAGTTGATATCAATCTCTCCTTTGAAAACCACATTGCCAAAGTGGTTAGAAAGACCTTCTACATAGCCCACCTCATCACGAAGGGTTTCACATCTAGATCAAGAGAGGTAATCGTGCCCCTTTATTCATCCCTCATCAGGCCCATCATAGAATATAATGCCCCTTTTGGGATGTACCTTACCTGACACCTGCAGCAATTAGAAAGACCTCAAAAGTATCTCACCAAGAGGATCAAGGGTCTCAAACAGATGCCATATGCTGCTCGGTAAAAAAAACTCCAGCTCTACTCAGTTGCATACCGCCTACTTTGAGGTGATCTATGCCTGACATACAAAGCTATGTCAAATCCAGAATTAATGGACATGCTCCACCTCGGTAAATCTAAATCCCTTAGAGCCACATGCTCGAGGGACTTGAACCTCAGCACAGAAATAAATAGAACTTGCTGGAGGGACAGGTTCATAACCCAGAGGCTCCCTTTGCTCTGGAATAGAATTCCAGTTCATGTGAGGCAGAGCACCTCACTGAATCTCTTCAAGAAGAATCTCGATAGGTGGATGGGGGATCGTAGGTTTGTCCCGGGGATTACTCCCGTGTCACTATTAGACAGAGGCACAGTAAACTAAACCTTAAAAAGGGCACAGTATACTCAAATCAAGGGGTGGCATAAGCCATACAGAATCGGGCTAGGCTTATAACTGCCCCAGGGCAGATAGCCTAGTATGAACCTATGAACCTATGAACCTTTCAAGCTTCACTGTCAAGGTGAATTTCTTGGCATTCATGTGTTGAACACATACTCTAGTTATGGTTGCAACCTGCTGATAATCTTGTATATAATCTTTAATTGTGAAAAGAATGAGAAGACGTACAACAGCGGTAATAAAACCTAGTTATAAAACTGAATACAACAGCAGCTGTGTAGGCAATACAATATCCAGTAAATATAACTTGGGCTGGGAAAAGTTGTTGGCATCAACAAATCCATTGTAATAATCAAATGAAGGCTATATATGCAGACAAAAAGCTTTTCTTTCTCATTTGGTCTAAATGTGAGAGGAAATCAAATGACAAATGAAGGAGAAACCAGTAAATCTTATGCTTAGCTGTAAGCACACAACAAGTAAAAGTTAATATTTGTTACAGTAAAGATGGATAAAGGAGTACAGCTCGGGGAACTAATGATGCTAAAAGACAGACAGTACAGTACAATGTTTCCACAATATAAGCAATAAGTTGGAAAATCTATCTGCCCAATACAGTCAGGGAAACCAATAAGGCTTACCAGCATGCAATTAAGGAAACTAAAATCTATAAAATAGTTGTGAGGCAAGGGCACACGCAAAAAATTCAAATGGCAGGAGACTAAAGTCTGCAGCAAATGAGATCATAGCTTTCCATTGCAATCACATCCATTAATCCCTACTGGACTTACTTAACTGCAGTTTAAGTTCTGTAAATTCACTTTTATGGGATTCAAGCACACTTTCAATTTTCTAAACCAACCAAGTTAGAAGCCGGACAGCTGGACACGTGACAAGTACTTTTTTTACTGCCTTTTTTCCTTACTCAAAATAATGCTCATGCCCTTGCCCGCCTCACAATCTTGTACTATTTGTGAGCACGGCTCCAGCGATATCATCGCATTTGACATTGCGCCCATGCACTGCACGCCTGTGCGTGTGGAGTGTTGTTGCTATCAGGCAATTCTGTAAACAAATTCTGTTTTAAAGGAGCTACTAAAAAATTTTGTCACCCTGTTATTTTAGCACCAAATTAATGTTTGTCCAGGAAATACCAGACAGTTGATAGATATTGGGATATAACAACTGTGAAACAAAAAACACCTGATAAGCTACCTATCTTAAATTAGCGTTTTAGCGCAATGTGTAATCGTTTTATTTTGACTAGGATGGCTTCCCCTGGGTCCCTGTGCTTGCTCTGTTGCTACCTCATTCACATAACGTATACCAGAATGCCACACGGAATGCCACATTGCATATGCCAACTGATGTCCCTGGCAAATGGCCACACAAGGTAAATTATAAAGGGGCGGGAAGTAGCCGAAGCATGGATCAACCTAAAACTTTAAATCTTTCTAAGAGAAAATCAAACATTTATATATACACTTTTGTTATTTATTTAATTTCTGTGAATTGCTTCCTTTTCAAGCTAGTGCCCGGCCAGCCCGGGTGATTGTCCCTCTCACTCCCCCCTTCTATGCTACTGGCTGCATGTATTCACCCAAAGGAAATAATTACATCACACCTGTTTTTTTTTTTTTTTTTTTTAATTAACTTTAACTATTTTCCCATAACCTCCGAAAAACCTCCCAGCATGCTGCTCTCTCCCTCTCTCAGGCTTGGAAGTCTACCTGTGCATGTTTGTCACATGTTCACAGACAGTTTTTTTTTCCTCACATGAAGTCCTCTAACCTGAACAAAACTGTCAGTCACGCTGGCAACACAACTGTAGGAGCCAATCAGGATCTTAGAATGAGCATATCAACTGATCAATCTAAAATCCTGAGCAGCTCTCCTGGTTATATCTCCCATAGTGACTTCTGATGTTAAAGGCATACAAAAAGCTTTTCTAACTAACGTGGATTGAAAAGGTATCGCTAAATTAGAAACAGCAAGAGGAATACCCATTCAACTGTGTACCGATTTGGTGGTACATTTTCAGATTTTAAAACATAACAGTTAGAAAAGCTTTTATGGCATTAAACTGTACGGCATGTGTTCTAGCAAAAAGGAGGGGGTGCGCGCCCCTGCGCCAAAGCTTAAATCCGCCATTGCTGATAGAGGACGCATTTAAGCAGTCCACAAATTTGCACAATTTCATCCATGAGAGACGATGCATGGCAGTGCCAGAAGCTTGGGACATTTCATCGGCCACATTGGAAAGCAGCCTCATGAAAACATTGGCAATACACTGCAGAGTGGACTACTTAGTCTCCAGAGTATTCTGGGCCTCTGGGGATGACTGTGCTTGATGTTCCTTGATACTTCTGATACTATATCATGCCGAAATCTCAGCAAGTGAGAAAGATAGTTAAGAGCCCTCACAGCGAATGTAGCTAAGGCATAACAGTGTTTCCCCAAATGGTCTAATGTCCAAGATTCCCCTACTTGGGGAATGGATCGAGGAACTCTCCTCTGAAATGTCCCTTTTAGTGGTTGCTGCCACCATGATTGCATCCATAGCCAGACCCTCACTCCAGTGAGACCGATCCTTGGGTGGGGCAAGGATTTTATCTGGCTTCTTGGGAATCAGCTCTACCGTTTCAAGTTCCTTTCATGCTCTCTGAGACACCATGTAGTTAAGTGGGGGTACCACCCAGAGTGTGGATGGGAACACACTGAAGTCTCCCAAAAATACTTACTCCTCCAGTGGTGTGGCCCCCATGCTGCTGAACAAGCTCCAAAAGATCACCAAAGGAGGCATCACTGCAAGGAGACTTGGGGGACTCCTCTTCTTCCTTGAGGACAGAATCCTCTGTGAGGGATTCCTTGGGAGAGTCCAGGTGCTTCCTCTTGCACTGCCTCTTACAGGACACTTCCCACTCTGGACAGTCTGGGGGAAGAGGTAGGGGCCCCAGTAAGGGAAGCAGACTGGAGGCCAACAGGAGTAAGCTGCCCTGGAGTAGACTGATGGATGGTCACAGGCACAGATGTGAGGGAGAGGAAACACTGGTTGTATTTGGCCAATCTTTCTCCTTGTGTAGAAATTAGACACTGTCATCTGTGCTAGCATGCTTGGCTGAAGTTTTGTATATAATTTCAGATTGTCCTGGTATTGTATGCAAGCATGACAAGCAATGACATTGTAAATAAGTTCTGACATGTTGATTTATGATCTGTTTAAAAAGAATGTTTTAAAGACTTAAACAGTGCCCTTTTACATTTCTAACTGCACGTTTGTGAAGAGAGATTCTAAAGGCAAACTGTCTCAGATTCAGCTGATCAGTAGATGATGTCATTGGAATGTTGGCAGTTGCTATGTGCTGCTGTCAGAAGCTGAAAGACAGAAAAGAACTCACCCAGAACTGTAAGCCTGCCCTTGCTCTGTTGTAGTAATTTAGTTTAGATCAGGGACAGTATTCTTTAGTTAGTTAGGAAATTATAAGTAATCAGCTAGATCAGTTAAGAGTTTTTCTGAGTGCTCGATCTCTATCCTACAGTATTGATTTCATTTCCCTGGTGATTGAATTTTGTTTGTTTATTGGGAATTACTGTTTTATATTTTTTAATCATTTTGCTCACTATTAAATATTTTTTATTAACTTACATTGTGGCTGGACAATCAGTGTTTTTCTTTAGTGATTTGAGATTGCTTATACTTGCCTTGATAACTTCCCGGGCCACTCCGAAAGCCTAGCTGCTTAGGTCATTTGCTACTATTTGTTTTTAATACCTAATTTTATTAACTGGGCAACTCTTTAGAAGGACATGAAGACACTCTGATTGGTGGCAGCAGTACCATATTATGGGGAAGGGACACAGCTGGAATTCTCTGTCAGTCTTTCCTAGAAGTGTTTGGATGTGTGAGATTTAATTTAAGTTTGAATGTATCAGAAATCTTAAACTGAGACACATTTCTCTGAAGTGTGTAATAAAGAGTTACATTTGTGGTGTACAGAAGAATACAGTCCAGTCCCAGGTTATAGAGCATGTTCCTGTTATGTTCTTAGTGGAAAATTGTGGAATATTACTCCTGTTTAAGTGACAGTCTCACATTGGAGTCAGTAGTGAGGATTGAAGCTCCTTAATTACTGACCCAGGAAAGTGGGAGACGTCACATTATTTTGTGACAGTTCAGTGGGATATTGACCTGATGTAAAATTCTTTATAGGAGAGAAACCTCTAGATGACATTGAAGGTGGAAGCAGAAGCTGGCTGAATGGAGCTGATGGTCCTGGGATCTGAGGAACCCAGAGATGCTTCAGAGTCTGGGGGAGCTATGCCATGCCCCATTGCTGATACCAGAGCTGAACTACTGGAAGCAGACATGCCGAGCAGAAGAGATTAACCCAAAGCTGGGATATTCGCACTCTGACCTGGAGATGCCAGCCTCAACATGTGGGCTCCAAAGCCCACTCGTCTCCAAAGCAGCTGCAGTCAAGGAGACTAAAGTCAGGGTCAGAGCTGAAATAGGCCAAGCCATTGGATATGACCATACAGATAAGAATACAGCCAGCCCCAATGACCTTGGATCCATGGGCCTGAGGAAAGAAGCCAAGGTTCTGGGGAGACAGCCCAGAGCTGAAGGAATAAGGCCTAGTTGCATCTTTGCTTGCAAGAAGGACCTCATTGTCTGCTCCAGATCATATCCTTTTAGACTGCTCATGATGACAGAGCTGACAAAGCCAGCTCGGAGGTTCATTTGGGGGGCAAGGAATCTGCCACTCAGGGCCAAACTGGTATACCTCAGACATGGGGCAGGGAAGGGGTGGACTCCAGTGAAAACTCTGGTGGAGTGGAAGTTGAAAATGGAGAAGCCACATGCCCTGAGGAAGTCCCCCTGACCACGAAGGGGCTGGGGATACTGATCTCCAGAGATGAAGCCTTGTTCAATACAGGCAGCAAAGGCAATCAGTTCTGAGGAGTCAGACCCAATGCTAGTGCCAAGGCAGCCGGGTCACCTGAATGTCTTGGGACTTTCAGGTCCAGTGGGACAGATGGAGGAACAGGAGACAACAAGGAGGCAGACCTCTTATGGCACTCCTTTAGGAGTTTTGGGGTCCTCAGATGTACTTTTCTGACTCTGATCTGATTTTGCCATGGACAAGGAAGCTGTAGAGGAGGAGACACCAGACAGAAGGAGGCCATTAAGGACCAACTTGACTCTCCTTTCATTGGTTGCCCAAGTACCAAACCCTTCACAAATGGCACAGCGGGACTCCAGATGGGCAGACCCTAAGCAACAGATGGACTTGGTCATGGCCAGCTTGAGTGGGGAGCTTGTGCCCACACACCACACATTTCTTTAATCCTTTCAAATCCATCACTGCAAAGAAAATGTAACAAACACTACATCTGACTCAATGACACTAAGAGAAAATCACACTAACAACTTTAACAAACAACTACCTAACCAAACTAAACAATATTAGCAACAGTTAAAAAGTTAGATAAATAAGGAGCAGTGAAAAACACACTCTAAAGGCAGGAATGCCTGTGATTAAAACACACACTAATCCAAAATGCACACCTATTCTAACTACCCAACCTATAGCTACTAACACCTAGCTTGACTAAATTCCTACAAGGTAGGAGAAAATGGAGCATAAAACAGTGGGAAAATTATTTTTAAAAGGATACACTCCAATGTATCCACAACTGAGCTGCTATCCTGGAATGGTGGCAAACTAGATCTGAGATATTCTTATAGGAGTGAAGGACTGTGGCTAAGAGAGTGAGGGAACAGTGAGCTGAAGTCTTTGAGAAATGGCCAGCCTCAGATCCAAGTCAGATCTGATAACTCACAGACTGAAGCCATTCAGAAAGGGCTTCAGATCTTAGAATACTTAAATGTGTGCCTAATGTTTTCATGGAAGTTCACAGAACTGAAATGCAATACAAGGCAGACATTTTAGTAGAGTTATTTGAAGTGCACACAACAGTAGCTGTAACTGTTAGGTGGGGGTTGGAGTTGTCTGTTGAAAGAAACTTTCCCTCTTGTTGTTTGCTCAGTTTAAGCAGTCGTTATCTGGGTTTACAGAACTAGTGTGCATTTTTATGAAGTAAAATGTATTGCTTAACTGGACATCTGAGATATGCACAGCTGGACTTGCTAATGCTGTCTATAGAGGAAAATGACTAGGTGCCTGCTATTGATTGTTCATTATTTTGGCTTTGCAGGGCTAATATGAAATGTGTGAAGCAACATGGAATACTTTAATGTGTGGTAACTGGTTGTGTGGAGCTAAGGTGAAATACATTATATGACCATCCTCTTTTATCATAATCAGATACTGGAATTATACACAGAAGTGGCTAGAGTCTGAATGAACGCTCTCATCATTTGATGAAAAATAAGGAATACAATGCACCTCAGGGTTTCTGGGGGTCTGGTGGTCCCATACCACCAAGGCTATGTAAGTGGATTTTAACACAGATTTAGTTGTGGCCTCTGCCCTGAACTTCACCTTTTCTAAAACTGGCCCTTCTTAGAGGTATACACAGAAGGTCACTGTTGCTTGTGCAAGTGTAGGAGACTGGGGACAATGTCCTGAATTCTTTAATTTTCCTCCCAAACCTCAGAGGTGTGCACAGACGGTCACCATAACTTGTATATAAGCACTGTACTGTTTAGGAATAACAAGTTGCAAACACTGCTGTGATCATTATTTTTTTTTCATTTTCCTCACACTCAAACATCAGATGCATATGCAAGTGCCTATCTTTCAGAGGAGAGTAAGGGAGCATCATGTTTATATATGTTTGACAACAAAAAGTTGAAAGATGTTATGTTCTATTTTTTTTTTCAATTTTATCTCAGTCTCACATCAGAGAAGTCTAGAAATGGCAGCTGTCGTTTGGGGGAAAGGGTGAGAGGGCATGCTGTTTATATATATGGCAACAGCAACTTGAAATATATGGCTGCGGCCATATGTGCCTTCAATTTCATCCCAATCTAACATGGAGGGATACACAGAAGGTAAATATCCCCCTTTTTGTATGGGGATAGGAAGGCAGGCATTATCCATACTCACAAACATTTGTTTTCACAGTTTATTGTGAACTGCTATTTTGTCAGTTTTGAGCATTAAGTCTTGGACAGAATTTATTTTTCAATGAAATAAAAAAAATAAGACTGAATTTCTTTCCTTACAATTTTTATTCAGTCTATCACTGGAACAAAAAAAGCTCTAAAATGCACCTTAGAGCATCCAGAACCACCATGGCTTCTGGACGCCTAGTAGCCTCCAGCCACCCAGCTGCAGTTATTTCCTCTATAGTTATTATAGTACAACCTTGGTCAGTTACAGTCAACTGGAAGGCTGTAGAAAAATTATGAAAAGGTTGTTTTTAAAAACTCTGAAATGCACCACAGATTATTTAGAACACCTATGGCTTCTCGGCAACACAGCCCCAGCATAATGCAATTATTTCCTCTACAGTTGTAAGAGTGCAGTTTTTCCTACTTAGGACATGTTGAATGAATGAATGAATGCAGGAAAACAAAACTGAAGAATAAGACAAACTGTGAGAAAAAGAAGAAAAAAGTAATCTGGCTAGTGTGGGTAGGCCAGGAAGGAGGGGCCATGAAGTCACTGGGGGATATGTGTGTGTGTGTGGGGGGGGGGGGGGGGCAGTGGGCAGCAGGAGAAAACTGTTGAGCTCTTTGCCTAAAGTGCCCATTCAGCTAAAGCTGGTCCTGCACTATACATGCCTTCTTCAGTCCTGCACACTTTCCTGAAGTGTTTGGTATGAGAGATTGCAACCGTGTGGCTATCATGCCCCTACATAGACCACTGGGTGGGGTACTATAATAGGAAGTTTAACTATTCCATTAACCACCAGGTAGTGTATGACATACATGGCTGCATCACTAGTGTATAGGCCTAGCATCCTGGTAGTACTCATAAGTCGCACATATATCATAGAAGTTCACTCTACCACCACTTCCTACATGACAGGAAATTGCATGAACAGCTTGTTGGTAAGTGCACCCTAAATCACAGAATATCCCCATAGCATTTAAGCAGTGAGTAATGATTAACCATCCCAGCTTCATCTGCCCATGCCCCCATTATGTTTTTCAAGTGATGCAGGCTACACACTTGAAACTTAGCTAATGACACCTGTCCATTATCCACAGAGAGCTGTAGATGAGTGCTACAATATTCCTCTGTCCCAGACACAAATAGCTACTGAGTATTTGTCCAGCTTGAAACCTGTTTTTGCTGCTTGGATGAGTCTGAAGGGTGATCTTCAGTATGACCCTGGTACTGTGTACAGAATGTTTACTGCTTGTTGCATTCTGCACAGTATAATTCTGCATCAGTCTGGTGTGCCACTGGCACAACCAACACCAGCTGAAACACCTAGCAGTCATGCAGCTCCCTCTGAGGCATCAACTGACCCTTTTATGAGTGAGGATAGAGACAACAACCAACTGACAACAGTAGCACAGCACCTCGCAAATCAATCTGTGCATGGTGACGAGGTGGCATCTAGACACAACTATGGGCCTTGACAATCACTACAACTTGGTAAATGTAGAGTTACCTGAAGGAAATTTTGTTGTATTTCATGGCATTGAAGCTCATAGAAAACACATTAAGCATTTGTTTAGTCCAACTTTGCTGGAGAACTGGAGTATGAGAATGTGATATGATAAAAGCCCCCCCGTTTTCAATCATCAGCAAACTTGGTTAGCCTTAGTCCTGATATCAACCTTTATGTTAGACAAGTATATGCCAAAGAAAAGGGGAATCAGGACACAGCCCTGTGGAATACTGCTGGTGACATTTTGCTGTCCACAGCAAATATCCCAACTGTGACAGCATCGATGCTATCAGACAGCAAACTGGTTATCCAGTGAACTATATAAGAGGCAATGTTGAGTTGGGAGAGTTTGTCAATAATCCCAGCATGGAGGATGGTGCCATTAGCTTTGGCAAGGTCCAGGTAGGCAGCAATGAGTGTATATTCTTTATCATTGCCTCTGTAACTCTTTTAAAAGATGAACATGCATGATCTGCATTTTATGAGGCCAAATCAGCATATTTTTAATGATATAAAGTCACCTATATTGTTATTTTTTTAATTCAGCTATAACATGCTCTGTAAACTTGCAAATAATTCTTGTGAGACTAATATGTCACTAATTCCTAGGTTTAGTACAGGTACTGCCTTTAAGCACCAGAAGGACCATGATGTTTTTTTTTATTTTTACACTACCAGCCCAGCTCCCTGGCACCTGTCCACATCAGGTCTACCAGCTCACTTCTTTGCCCCCCAACGTAATTCAATATGTTGGGGCTGATCATGGAACTAGGACACCAGGGGGTTGTCATATCTGAACTTCCATCTTTGCTTGAGCTTACCCATTTCCCCCCTTCCCGCATAGTCCCAGTAGTATGCCTAAGTGGTGGGAGTGCAATGGAGATATGCAGTGTACTGCCCTGTCTCTACAGCATCTCAACCAGTGTCTCTACCCTAATTCTCCATTTAGGCATGCCTACCTTGAGGCATTTCCAGCCTCCACCAGGAATCACCACTATAAATACCAATGGGACCACCGACCCACCCTGAGATGGCTACACCCATGCCTCCTTGCTACTCCGTCAATCACCCAGGCTACTAATCAAACCTAGATTTCCTGCATCATAGTCAGTGCTTTGTCCCTCTATGCCACTGGAGTGGCCAGACATCTCTGAGATACAACTAGAGGAAAGACTCAAGCTGAAGAGTTAATGGAGGGGTTTCGCTAGGTGAGAACCTAGACTTCTCAGAAGGCATTCAAGGATATGGTCAGGAAACACAGGCCTGTTTTCTTTAATTTTGGAAAGTGCCAAAAGACATTGCTCAACATAACTTTTGGGAGGTGAGGTTGTAGAGGAATGAGAGCAAACAGAAGGGTGGATGAGGACAGCTTGGAAGATATTTTATCCACAAGAGTTTGATCAATGTTCTAGGAGTCAGGGAAGGAGTTACCACTAGAGGTATATACAATGCAATACAAAATTTTCAGTTACTTCTAAGCTTCCAAATATAGCTTATGAAGGCCTCATTGCTGTCTTTTGATTTATTTTCAAGCATAAGTGCATTTCTTAATGATAAGCTTGAAGGCCTTGCATGTTTTAAACTTGAGTATTAACCACTCCTTTTAATCAAGTTTAACATTTCTTTAATATCGCATATCATTTTTTTCTTTCTTTAGTTCTTTATCAACAAAATCACAGTTAAAATCCCATGGTATTATTACTGCTGCAGTTATCAAAATAAAAGGCTCAACCATTTCAAAAAGTTATTTTCTTTCTTTTGGTATTTGCAGAATGTAAATCACCACCAATCCTATGTGTAAACATATAACCTGCTTTTGCGCTTTAACCTACTCTACAACAGTTAACTTTTAAATTTGAGACTTAATACTGTTTATATAAACCAGTAATACATTCAGAATGCATATATATCACTTTGACCTTGTTTTCCTTTCTCCTTTCTTTTTTATCTCTCTTCTGTTGTTTCCACTCTTTTTATTTACACAGATCTCTTCTCCTTCTAATTCCCTAGTCCCCTTGCAACACTTCACATCTGCTGCTTATTCTAAACCCTTTGTTTTGTTTCTTTTGTTCTCAAAACATCATATTCTTCTTCAGTTAAACTGCCTAATATACTGACTTCATCAAACACATCTTTTTCTTTTTCGGTAGTATCTAATAATTTGCCTTCATCACACAATTCAGCTACCTATCACGGGCCATAGAATATATCCTTCTTTGTTGTATTTTGTGTCTTTGGGAACATATATCTCTTTTTTTGGCATTTCCCAAACACCATGTCTCACAATATATATATTGTGGACATACACTAACCAAATGCCTCTTCTGTTTCACATAAATAATAGTTCTTAAGCTGTCTTGTTATAGAGCACAGTGCATCGTTTGTCTTCACTGCCCTTTTTCACACTTTTGTGACTTAACCTGTCACACCACCACATGTGGTATAAAAACTGCCAATTTCAATCCTCATTATATCATCTTTTTAAGCATAAAAAACCTTCATGAAATTAATTTTCCCTGCACAGATGACACAGAGCTTTAACACTGATGTTTAACCCCAATGACATCAACTAAGGGGAAAACATGAGAGGAGTTTCACTAGTTGCACATACACAAACAGACATCCATTAAAGTCTATGGACAGCTTTACATGATGTCAGGCACAGAACTGTTAAATTTAGTGGGGCCAAAGTCTTAAAATAAAAAGTTTACAACGCTTTTTATTATAAAAATGGCCCAAACAAACATTTGTGCAAACTGCATCATGGCATTTAACTCACCAGATGCTGAGATACAGTTCTGTACTGTGAAAAAACACTTTAACATATACAGCATTTGGGATATGAATAAATCCACTGTTTTGTGTCTTTAAATTCACAGTAGCCTCCTAAATCCCTGCCCATATCCCAAAAGAATCATTCTCTGAACATTTTCACAGTATTCAGATAGCAAATGTTTATGCTATCCCTTTGTAAACATTATTTCTAAATTTCAAGATTGTTTTCTTTTAAATGGTAGCCTGTTTATAACTGCACAACACTTTCATTACTCATAATCGTTTTTTTTAATTTAGTACTTTACTCGTTACTGCTACTTTTTCAAATGAATGTCAGTAAAGGGCTCATCCCTACAATGAATGATTGCCTTTATGTGAGGAACTGCCATTTCCACAGGTTTTGTCAATCTCTCCAACACAAAATAACAATCTGAAACCTCAGCTTGCCATTCCAAGGAGCACCAGTAAAAGCTCCTATACAGCTTAGTACCACTGCATTGTAAGCTATTTATTTGTTCTGAGTGCTCCATTTTGTTCTTAATCTTTCAATGCCTTTCTTCACAGTAATAGCAGACATATGGCTTTGCTGCCCTTCATTACTATCTGAGACACTTCCTGGTTATCTGTGCACATATTTCACCATCTTTTTGTGCCCTTCCATGTCAGAAAGGAATGTATTTTTCACGGTTATGTCTGCAGTCCTATGTTCTTCACAGACTACAAGACTGTCCCCCAGAAGAGTTTTTGTAGCTAGTCCTTTCACCCTTTCTCTCTGCAACTTTTCAAAAGCACTTTTATCAACATTAGGCTCTTAAGCAAGTTTTGAAAGCATTTGGGTCAATAATCATTGTCTTCTAAAGAAGTTACAATAATCTCTTCAGCCATTTCACACTGAGTAGTTTCTGCTTAAAATTTTCTTCCAAGGTTTCTATATGTGACCTCTCCCTCTTTCATCTTGTAACCTCCATGATGGAGCCTCCTCTTTCTTGCTCCAACCAGATTTTTCTCTGATAACTCCATTTTCTTGCAAGTAGTTAAAGACTGTTTTAAGATACAACACTTACAACTCTGCCAGATCATGCTCCAGTGAGTTTAAACCTGCATGTGTTTAAACCTGAGTGTGTAGGATGTCACCACTGTAACCTTTTGGATCTGGTTTAAAAAATGGCAATCAAAGACATTTTAGTTAACTTTGTGTGATTTATACCAGTTAGTAGACTCCAAGTAAGGCCAGGTGTATTGGAGGTGGGTTCAAATTGTTCTATCATGGTGTGGATGGGAGGAGAAATGGGGTAGGGGTAATCCTGAAGGAACGGTATACCAAGAGTGTTTTGGAGGTGAAAAGAGTGTCGGATAGAGTGATGTTTATGAAGCTGGAAATTGATGGCATAATGTTGTTGTATCTTTCGGCTTTTCCCGGTTAGGGGTTGCCACAGCGGAACTCCGGTCCGCTAATAATTGGCAGTAGATTTTTATGTACTGAGTTACCAGCCCTGATGCACAACTTTCAACGAAGGTACGCCCATTCACGCATGTCTCCACACAGAAGATGCTTTAGCTGAGAGTCGAACAAGACAACATCTCACTGTGAGTCGACAATGCTACTGCAGCACCACCACCGCAGTTAAACTGATGACGTAATGATGAATGTTATTAGTGCATATGCTCCGCAAGTTGGGTGTGCGATGGATGAGAAAGAAAATTTTGGAGTGAGTTGGATGAAATGGTGATGACTGCACCCAAGGGTGAGAGAGCAGATTTCAATGGGCATGTTGGTGAAGAGGGGATGAGGAAGTGATGGGTAGGTATGGTGTTAAGGAAAGGAATGCAGAAGGTCAGATGGTAGTGGATTTTGCAAAAAGGATGGACATGGCTGTGGTGAATATGTATTTTAACAAGAGGGAGGAGCATAGGGTGACATACAAGAGTGGAGGGAGATGCACACAGGTAGATTATATCCTATGCAGGAGGGCCAGTTTGAAGGAGATTGGAGACTGTAAAGTGGTGATGGGGGAAAGTGTAGTAGGCAGCATAGAATGGTGGTCTGTAGAATGACATTGGTGATCAAGAAGAGGAGGAGGAGTGTGAGGGCAGCACCAAGGATCAAATGGTAGAAATTGAAAAAGGGTGATTGTGAGGTGGAGTTCAGGGAAGAGGTAAGACAGGCACTGGGTGGCAGTGAAGTGTTACCGAATAGCTGGGTAACTACAGCAGAGCTAGTAAGGGAGACTGCTAGAAAGTTGCTTGGTGTGACATCTGGACAGAGGAAGGAGGACAAGGAGACCTGGTAGTGGAATGAGGAAGTACAGGATAGTATATGGAGAAAGAGGTTGGCGAAGAAGAAGTGGGATTGTCAGAGAGATGAAGAAAGTAGACAGGAGCATAAGGAGGTGAGGTGCATGGAAAAGAGAGAGGTGGCAAAGGCTAAGTATAAGGTATATAGAGAGTTGTATGAAAGGTTGGACACTAAGGAGGGAGAAAAGGACCTGTACCGATTGGCTAGACAGAGTGACCGAGCTAGGAAAGATGTGCAGCAGGTAAGGGTGATAAAGGATAATGAAAGAAATGTACTCACTATTGAGGAGAATATGTTGAACAGATGGAAGGAGTACTTTGACGGGCTGATGAATGAAGAGAATGAGAGAGAAAAGGCTGGATGGTGTGGGGATAGTGAATCAGGAAGTGCAATGGATTAGCAAGGTGGAAGTAAGGACAGCTATGAAGAGGATGAAGAATGGAAAGGCTGTTGGTCCAGATGACATACCTGTGGAAGCTTGGAGGTGTTTAAGAGAAATGGCAGTGGAATTTTTAACCAGATTGTTTAATGAACTCTTGGAAAGTGAGCAGATGCCTGAGGAGTGGAGAAAAAGTGTTTTGGAACCGATTTTTAAGAGTAAGGGTGACGTGCAGAGCTGTAGTAACTACAGAGGGATAAAACTGATCATTCCCAGCATGAAATTATGGGAAAGAGTAGTGGAAGCTAGGTTAAGAAGGTAGGTGATGATTAGTGATCAGCAGTATGGTTTCATGCCAGGAAAGAGCACTACAGATGTGATGTTTGCTCTGATAGTGTTGATGAAGAAGTACAGAGAAGGTCAAAAGGAGTTGCTTTGTGTCTTTGTGGACTTACAGAAAACATATGACAGGGTGCCTAGAGAGGAGTTGCGGTATTGTATGAGGAAGTCGGGAGTGGCAGAGAAGTATGTAAGAGTGGTATAGGATATGTACAAGGGTAGTGTGACAGCGGTGAGATCTGCTGTGGGAGTGACAGATGTATTTAAGGTGGAGGAGGGATTACATCAAGGATCAGCTCTGAGCCCTTTCTTATTTGCACTGGTGATGGACAGGTTGACAGATGAGATCAGACAAGAGTCCAAATGGACTATGATGTTTGCAGATGACATTGTGATATGTAGTGAGAGTAGGGAACAGGCTGAGGAGACCCTGGAGAGGTGGAGATATGCTCTAGAGAGGAGAGGAATGAAGGTCAACCTGACTAATACAGAATATATGTGTGTGAATGAAAGGGAGGATAGAGGAATGGTAAGGATGCAGGGAGTAGAGTTGGCGAAGGTGGATGAGTTTAAATACTTGGGATCAACAGTTCAGAGTAATGGCAAGTGTGGAAGAGAAGTGAAGAAGAGAGTACAGGCAGGGTGGAGTGGTTGGAGAAGAGTGTCAGGAGTGATTTGTGACAGATGAGTAACAGTAAGAGTGAAAGGGAAGGTCTACAAAAGGGTAGTGAGACCAGCTATGTTATATGGGTTGGTGACAGTGGCATTGACAAAAAGGCAGGAGTCAGAGCTGGATGTGGTAGAGTTAAAGATGTTAAGATTTGCACTGGGTGTGACGAGGGTAGACAGGATTAGGAATAAGTATAATAGAGGGTCAGCCCAGGTTGGACAGTTTGGAGACAAAGCCAGAGAGGCGAGATTGTGTTGGTTTGGACATGTGCTGAGGAGGGATGCTGGGTACATTGGGAAAAGGATGCTAAGGATGGAGCTGCCAGGTAAGAGGAAAAGAGGAAGGCCTAAGATAAGGTTTATGGATGTGATTAGAGAGGACATGTAGGTGGTTGGTATGACAGAGCAAGATGCAGAGGACAGAAAGAAATGGAAACAGGTGATCCGCTGTGGCGACCCCTAACCAGGAAAAGCCGAAAGAAAAAGAAGTAGACACCATTTAAATCAACTCCACAATGCTGGAAAATAAACCCACAAAGAATAAAGAGCAAAAAAGTATTCTGTAGATGGCGAAAGCACCCTTTCTCCTGCATCTCACATGCCTCTAACTTACTATCACAGGTACATGTCTGTGGGAAAGGGCAAAAAAAACACCCCTCCTCTTGCACCCCTCACACCTCTAACTTTAAAAAAAAGTCCCAGCACTGCATTTTCAGAATGCCACTAAAAAGTTACAATATCAGCAAAAATAAAAACAACAGCTCTATGATAGATAATGGAAGATTTTTAAGAAAGTAACCAATAAAAATCAAAAAACACTAGTAAACTACAATTGAAAATGAAACCTCACAACCTACACTACAAAACCGTAAAGTTAATTACTTTTGATAAAGCCAAAACAAAATATCGCAGACTAACTAATACAGCACTCCCTACATACTCCCAGCTATGTGAGTGAAAATCTGGAAATGTATTTTTACCTCCCCCATTTGAAATGGAATGTATCAAAAATCGTATTAGTCAAAAATCAGGAAACAAAAGAACTAGTGAAGACTAGAATGTAGAAGAGGGAAGAACCAATTGAAGAGCTTAAAAATTTAGAACAACTCCAGAGACAGCTGCCCCAAGAGATATGGAGACATAATAAGGATATCAAACTCGATGCAAACATTTTTTTTATAAGAACAGTAAGAAACAAAAATCATTTAGGTCTGCAATACAGACTACAAATGAAAGGGGAGAAAAAGCTGGGAAACTAATGGCACACAGACAATGGATTTATCAAAATTATTCAACAAAAGGAAACATGAGTTTGGAAAATTACAATGGACCACAGAAAGTGTGAAAATAAGAGATATTCACTGTAGGGATTGCACCTGCCTAGTACAGTTGTGTAAGTTAACTTACTGTAACAATAAATGTTCAAATAGATCACTGTTACAGTAGCATATAGCTATATCAGATGTATCCTGCAAAAGATAGAGGACATCCGGCCAGTCTACTAAAGCTCTGGGTGCCTTTCTTCCTCATGCATCATATGTCTGCTCAAGCATGCGAGTTTGTTGGCATAAAACTAACATGCAGGAGACAATATTCAAGTTTTCTTGCCATAAAGAGGGAGGCTGAAGCCTAAGGCTCTAGACAAAGTACGTCAGGTAGAAAAATGTCATGAAGAAAAAGGGGCAAAAGTTACAGGAACTCCACCCCAGTTAGGGGAAGGCATGGAAATAAAAGGAGGAAAGAAGAGAGGGTGTTACTACGACAACAGCGATCTATTCAAGCATCTACTGTTGTAGTGTGTTAACTTACATAACTGTACTATGTTCATCATTACATCACTGCTTCAGTAGCATATAGCTATATGAGATAACAGCCAAAGCTTAGAAAGTATGGGAAGATGTAACATGGTCAGAGTCCAGTAGATCCTGAAGAACAAAGCTAGTAAATTCTGTTATGGTTCTGGAAAAGGAATCAATTTTATAGTGTCTAGTGAAAGTGTGAACTGCTGACCAAATTATTGCCTCTAGAATAGTTAGAGTGCAACCCTTTTCAAATGGCCCCAGAAGATGTCACAGTTCTAGTAGAGTGACTCTTGACATTTTAAAGGGAAGGGCTTTACTATAATGAAATTACAGAAATTAATAGCCTAAGACAGACACCTAGACATGCTTTGCTTGGAAACTGGATGTGTTTTTTTAGTGCCCTCAAAGGAAAAAAATATTTTGTCCAACATTCTGAAATCTTTAGTCTTGTCTAGATAACACAAAAACGTTGTCTGTGGACATCCAAGGTATGACAAATAATTCTCTTCCCTCTGTTACTGAAAGAAAACAGGGAGGTCAATAGACTGATTCAAAGTAAACTCAGAAACGACCTTGGGCGTGAAGGTTGGGCTGGTTCAAACACTCACCTTGTCCTTGTGGAAACTTAAAAAGGGCTAAGGAACCATGAGGGTTTGTAACTCAGATACTCATCTAGAAGAAGTCAGAACAATAAAAAAAGCTATCTTAAGAGGGAAGAACTGGGTGCAAGCTTGACGGTAGATAGACATACCTTCTCCACACAAAATTAAGATCCCAGGATGGAGCCACCTGTTTTCTATGTGCTCTAATATGTAAAACCCCTTTCAAGATCTGTCTGACCTGGAATTAAGAAAAAGGGGCAAATCTAATAGTAGACAAGCAGAAATGGTCAAAAGATACACTTTGTAGAAATGTAAGGAAAGGCCTGATTTGAGCAACTCACACAGGTACTGAAGAACTAATACAGCCCCCACATGTCTTTATATGACACCAACTAAAAAATCTTTTCCATTTGACTAAATATGGTTTCCTTGTAGTAGGTTTTCTAGCCTACTTTAATACTTGTGGCATGTCCTTTGAAAAGAGATACCTAAATGGGATCAAAAACCTACCATCCATACAAATGGGTGAAGGTTAAGAATGTTGGGGTGAATGAAAGATTCCTTAGTCTGTGTGAGACGGTTCACTCTTTAAAGAAGTTTTTGGTAATAGCTTCTGGTCAGGTCCACAAGAAGACAGAATCAGTGTTGTCTGGGCAAAAGGAGGCTACTAATAGTATATTGAAGAATCCTTCTTTATCTTCAATAAGACACTTGTTAGCAGGGGAAAGACATAGATGAATATTCCCATCCATGGGAATCAAAAAGGCATCTGTCTTCCTGACCTTTTTGTAAGAAGTCCTGACACAGAACTGTAGAGTCTCTTGGGTGGCATTATCTAGAATAAAGCAATTGTCCAAACAGTCTGCAGAAGGGAATGACTAGAGCCAGACATTTTCTGAATACCTTTGCAGCTGCAGACACATCAAATGGCAAAGATGTAAATTGAAAGTGTAACCGCCGAAAAAAGAACCTTAGATAAAACCTGTGATCTCTATGAACAGGGATGTAAAGTTAGGTATCCATGAGGTCTCAATTGACTAAGCAAGCCTTGGGTGGAAAATGGAAAAGCAACTGTAGGTTAACATTCTGAACTCTGGAACTATGAAAAAGGTATTTAGAACTGACAGATCTAAAACTGGTCTACAGATGCCTTCCTTACTGGGTACTAAAATGATCCTTGGATAGAAAGCTTTTCACTAATAAGATGGAGGAACATGCCCTGTTAAACTTTGTGACAACATAACTGATAGTTTTTGGGGAAACAGATGAATGGTTCTTTTCAGTCAGACAGATCCCTTACTTCTGAAGATGAGACAGCCATATAGAATTATTTTCCATAGCCAAAAATATGATTTTATCTATCTCCAGAAATGTAAGGAATGTGAAAGATTGCCTTGCAGCTTAAGAAGATGGCCAGGGTGTAAAGGAAAAGAAGGGGTGAGTTCCAAAGATAGTCATGCATTTTTCTTATAAAGGGAAGATATTTGAGATCCATTCTTCTTATTTTTGAATCTCCTCGAATTATTGTTTTGTGGATTTTTCTTGAGCAGGCTTGAAGGGCTTCCAAAAGAAAGGCCCAGGGCTAGAAGAATTCCTCTGGTACCTAGGAACAGGGGACAGAAAAAGTAGTTTGACCCTTTGCATTAATTTTATTCCTGTCTCTAACTTCTTATATACCTCAGCAGAGGAATTCTCAAAAATCATATCTTTCTACTGGGATGTATTTAAAATCCGGGACTTGACATCTTCAAGAAAATTATTGTGTCTGACCCAGGCATTCTTGTGAATCACTGTCCCAGTAGCTGCAGCTCTTAATACATCATCTGCTGCATTGTATGTGTCTTTTATTGAGAGTTTGATAACCTGGAAGGCAGAATTGACCATACTTGACAAAATTATTTTAATATCAGAAGCAGAGAGGTTTGAAATACGTTGTTGCGTGTCTGCTAAAAAATGATAAGTGGATTTTGCCATGTATGTCTGGCAGTTATTTGCTTTGCAGCAAATGTGGAAGAGGCATACACCTTCTTCCCTTAGCTGTCAAAGGCCTGGCTGTCTTTTTCTTTGGGGACAGGGTCAGAAGAAACAGAATGGGGTTTTGAACTAGACGCCCTGTCCAGAAAGATCGCAGCTAAGTCAGCACTGGGGTTTCTGAAACAAAATTTATGAGAGTCTGGCACCTTATAAAGTCTGTCTGGTTTTCTAGGTGCAGGAGGTTGAGACTCTGGAGAAGAAGCAGCTGAAGTAGAAGCATCCTCTAAAGCTCCCAGAACTGGAGGGGTAACTGAAAGCTTTTGGAAATCCATGCTTAGTAAGTCATACTATATATTTTTTAGTCTTTGAAACTTCTCCCCCCTCTTCAAATGAAGAACTCTTTCATCTTAGAGATAGTGTAAGAGAAATAAGTTTCTTTATTTTGAGAATCTGAAATCAAAGTGTCCTCAGATTCCAATTCAGAGGATGTGAGAGGACAGCTGTGAAGCATAATCAAGGCCATCATCTTCAGAATCAGAGATGACTTCTTCCTCAGAGGAAGGAGATCTCTTCTTTTTTTTTTTTTCTTATGTAGACACAAGAGACTCAAAGGAAGAATGAAGTGACTGTATTGCCATACAAAGCCCTTGGGCAAAGTGGTACTACTCATCCTGGGAGCCCTCCTGACTAAAGGTAGTGGGGGGGTACAAATTTTTAGGCTTCTGGGACTCTTTCGTTAGGGTCCCTATTCTATTATTTTTGAGGAAGAATGAAATGTCTGGACCTCCATTAATGACCCAGCAAACATCTTCTCTTTCAGGACCTGATGAACTTCTCCCTGACTCTCAGTAAGAAAAAAAGAGAGGTTCTCCCTTCTTGTCCAAGGCTGCCTGAAGTCCAGTCTGACAGGATATGCATTGTTCCTGGGCCTTAGTGACTACCCATGGAGCTTTGCCAGATGGACAAGATAAATCAGACTGACGGGCTGAAGCCTCCAAATCCCTCTCCATGGAACCATCTGTCCCAGACCACTGCAAAGAGGTGGACAAATGAGTCTCTTCAGAAACCTCTTTTCTCTTTATCTGTGGTGGGGATCCATGGAAGAAGAGTCAGTAGCCATCATTTCACTTGCCAAAACCTTCAGACATTGATTCTCAAGAAAAGTTTCAAGGAACTGTACCTACATCTAATGGTTTTAGGTGTAAAGGATAAGCAAATGTCACAATATCTTTCTGAAATACAGTTCTTGTTTATTGGTTTCAGATATCACAAGACCTCATGTTGTGACTCTCCCCTAAACAGAAATAACAGGCAATGTGGGCATTCTCATAAGATATCTGCCTTCCACATGCACAATTTCTTTCCTGACAGACATTTGCTATAAGATAATATAATCTTCCTCAGAAGAAAAAAGGAAGGAAATTCCCAACAGGGTACTTACCTACCACCAAAAGAAGCTGACCACTGATAATGAAGACACTAAGAAAATGAGAAGTCTGACTAAGCATACCAACAGCAAGAAAATTCTGAAATTTGGGACCTGTACTTTCATCTTCTACTAGTATGGTCATGTGCTTGAGCAGACAAATGGTGCACAAGGAAGGGATCCCAAAGCTTTAGCAATATACTTGGCAGGATATATCCCATATAGCAATATGCAACTGCAGTAGTTCTTTAATGATAAACATCTAGTATGCTTATCTCTACAGAAGGCCATCTGATTACAAAAGAAGGGATGTAGGTACGGAAGCTATTCAAGGAAGCTAAGTAAAGAAAGCAGCATCCCTAAGTTAGATTCAGACAAGTAGGAATAACAGATAGCTACTGTCTCCCTGGAAGAGGGGATAAGTGATCTCAGAAATGGTAAAACCTGAGGATCAGATGACTTACCAATTAAATCTTGTATATAATTTATGAAAAACGTCTCTCGTGATATTACTCAGGCAACAAGAAAAATGAGAAAAAACGAGTACCACCATCTGGAAGTAAGCAGTGATCAGCAATTCCAAAATTCTTGCATAGCTAAGGATAACTACTGTTTTTTAAGACCTATTTGCTTTTTGAATACTGTAAAATATCTCCACCAAACTGATTCATACAGATAAAATGAATTATTACTAGATGCTACTGTTAGGATGCTGATTCATATTGATTAAATTATCAGGTAAAAGTATGCTGTAGGAGCTAATCTAGACGTATACCAGTTTAACAGAATGAAGGTCATGGCATTCTAATGAAGGCCTAGTTTTTTTTTTTAACTCACAAAACAATGACCACAAAACCTCAGAATCACTTGGTTGTGAACCACAGTCAAGATTTATAAAACACAAGCAAAGGCTTTTTTGCAGGTGGCAAGTCCCTCTGCTCTGTCTCAATGGCAAAATATTTGTTTCCTGCTTCACTGAGTTTCCAGCTTAAAAAATGTATCAGGAGTGTCTCACCCCGATCTCCTGTAATAATATTATTATCAGATCATCTGTGAAAGGAAGCTGAAAATGTATTGTAAGCAAAATAGATACAGAGCCTAATACGACATTTAGTTTGTTAAAAAGCTTCATTAGCCTCTATTGACCATCTAACAACTGTGAAATCCATCAAGGAGCAAGCTATGGTAGCAAAGTCTATAACAGATTTTCAGTAATAGCCAAATACCCTAAAAATGATCTGACTCTGCTTCTTTACAGTTGGCACTGGCCATCTATTTATCACTTCTAGTTTCTGTTTCAGGGGTTATGTAATTTCCATCTGAATCATTTACCCCACATTCTTTGTTTCTTCCATACAGAGTTTACTTTAGTCAGCCTTCACCGTGTCATCTACATATACCATTGCTGCATAGGAATCATCGGGGCTCCACGTATTCTAAAATGAAGTACACTGAAGTAGAGATTCACAGCTACACAAAAGGCTGTTTTCATTGCATGTTCTACCCTCAACCACTAACTGTTGGTTAAGTCTAAGGTGGATAAATACTTTGCATATCTAGCATTTCTATAAGTTCTTCAATAGCAAGCATAAGTTAAATATCAAATGTTGACACAATGTTTCGTTTTCAGAAGTCACTACATAACCACACTGAACTATCCAATTTAGGTACTAGAAAAACTAGATCTCTGCATTTACTGCATGATTCCTCTGTCAAATCCAAGTACAGAAACTGTTGCAGCCAAAGGTAGTAGTCTCTGCTATTATGGGAAATGGGATTCAGAAACATGTTTAGCTGCAATGAGGAAATACCTCATTATCATCTAATCTGCAATCTCTCAATTATGTAGTTACCCTACTAATATTTTGCTCTTTGCTCTGGTAATCACCACTTGTAGCTCATGCATCACATTAGCACAGGCACTCTCGCCTAAATTAACTCTCCCACACACATGCATACATTGAAAACACACACACACACACACACACACACACACACACACACACACCTCTAAACTGTCCCTGATTTTATAGAACCCCTCTGATTTTGCCTCTTATATTTGCACTGTCATTTGTAATGCACAGATGACTGCAGTCAGTCAGTAATAGCATATGTTATAATGCACAGATGATTGCACAGTCAGTAATAGCACATGTTAAAGTGTCATACTTATTTTGTTCGGAAAATGCTTTGTGATGCAAAACCCATTATGCTATTAAATGTTTAACTAACTCACAATCATATTTGAGGGGTAGCTGGTGTCTAGTGTCCCCCCACTAGTATTACAGGCTTTGCTCTTTAGTCCTATTAGTCCTAGGGGAGTTGAGAGGTATGCCCCTCACACACACACACACACACACACACACACACACACACACACACACACACACACACACACACACACATACATATACCTACACTAACAATCCCCTTGCCCCCTAATATGATCACCTAGATGAACACAGACACACCTGAGACCACTCATACTCCTACAGATAGACACACACATGCTACCACAGACATTCATACACTTAAATCTCCACCACCACTACCTCTTTGCAAACACTTACCGATCTTAACATTTACACAGTCTCCCCCAATTACTTTAATGGGGAGACCCTGCATTTTGACAGTGTTCAACACTAATTGCCATAGGCCACTCCCATGGAATGCCTCATTAACATTTAGCACAGCAGTGGAGACAGCCCACCATGGTGATTCTACAGGATGCTTAGAATCCCTGTGGTAGACCTGTTTCTGAATTGGAAAGTGTTACTATCCCCAGTAGTTTTCCACTCATGTTTAGGCTTACAGCTGGCAGAATCCCTTTGTGAATCCCAGCCTGAGTCTTGTAAGTTAGTGTAAAGCTCTGTAACACTTTTGAGCATTTTTTTTCCTCTTTCTAAGTATCTTTAGTAATATATAAAAAAATATAAAAAAATGGTGCTATAAGTGCTCACACCAAACCAAGAAAAATAAAAGAGCACAGCGTTGCGAGTCCGCAATCTTAGTTTAATGTTAAAAAATAATAAAACAAACAGGTTAAGCGCTTTCATCAATTAGTATGACTTCTTCAGAACAAACTGCCAATGTGAATTTTACAATTAAATACAAGTTGCTGGTCTGCCATTGGTTCTAAACCAACCAATTCCATTTATAGGAAAAGAACATACTAAAGTATACAAACAAGAATCAGGTTCAATAAAATAGATGATTTCATAATAAATGACCATATCCACATAACATAAACATAAAACAGTACAAAAATACTGCCACAAAAATACTTAATTATAGCAAGCATTGTTGACATTGCTAGATTTGATTTGCCTTTTCTTTGAGAATTGGCATTATAGTAATATACTCATTGAGACCAGGCGGATAATCAGCAGCTAGTCTTAGCTGCCACAATAACTCTTTCTTGAATAATGCATTTTGCCAATCCCCACGCCTTATTTCAACAGTTACAAATTCAAGTATACCAAACTTGAAACATACAAGAAAGCAGTCCCACGGCACAACAAATCCTAGTAGTAGATAAGCGTTTCCTTCACAAGAGTGTACCACACTTTCGTAACAGAGTCTTAACGCAAACTTTATTTAACAAAAAAAGGAGCGTTTTCGCTGAAGCCAATGCTTGCAGCTTCTTCAGAGAAAGATTTAAAAAAACCCGCCATTTCACAATTTTTATATAGCCACGTCATTGCGTGATTAAATCAGCAATACATTTAAAATAATAGAATCTATTTACAATTTAAATGAATTAACATGCCCATTTAAATAAAACTTTAGGAGCTCTTGCAATGTCAAAAAGTGCATTATGCCATTAAGAGTGTTACGAAGTAACCGCTTGTCAAAATCCATGAAGTTTACATGACTTCGCCTACAGGCAATAGTTAAAAATTCATAACATCAATTATGTTCTATATGTTAGGACAAATTCCTTGCCTTTTTGTACATAAACAATTAATTACTTCATTTCCATCCTCTTAAAAACAAGATCTACAACATCACATATGTAATTAAAAACTGTATCTAAGTCTAAAAAACAAAATTCCAATAAATATTAAAAATGGAAAATGCACCATCAAGAAAATAATAATCATAATAAATTCCCATCTTGTAAATAAATATTATTGATCAAAGGAATAAAAGAAATAAAAACATATCCATTTTTTGGGTCTGCTTATCTATACAATGTAGGGTCCTAATACTACTAAGGTTAACTTGACCATCGGTTAAAACTTGTTTAAGGTTAAGCTACAAGAAGTTAAACTTTAACCCTTGTTTTAGTCTTAATTAAATGTTGACAAAAATAGTTAACGCTTGTAACTCCTCATTTTTAGTACGCATGCTATATTACAATGCTCATTCAGACCCGGGAATGAAAACGAGTCCAGTTGTACCTGCCATTCTAGTTCTCTGTTTTCTAAATATAGAGCGACAGGACCTCCTCTTTCTGAGTGCCTAACCTGGTCTATGGCCATAAACTCAAAACTGTGTCCTTCATTTTTAGAAATATGTTTGGCCAGAGCATTCTCTTTGTTCATTTTACGAATTGCGTAAGAATGCTCATATACCCTGTCACGCAGTCTTCTGTCTGATTTGCCAACATAGAATGCTTGGCAACAGTTACATGTTGCCAAGTAAACTATAGACCTAGACTCACAGTTTAGTTTGTGGTTGATATAAAACCTTCTTCCATGTATTATAAATGAGTTTGCTACTCTCACAAGATGGCAATAATTACAAGCCCCACACTGAAATGACCCTGTAACTTTTGAAGTTAAATTAGGTGTTTTGGGTCTTTCTAAAATTGATTTTAAGTTGTTACCTCTCCTATAAGTGACCCTAGGTTTGGATCCTAGTTTTTCCATTAAAAATTCATTATTAGAAATGAAAAACCAGTTCTTAAATAGTATAAATTGTATATTCTTACAGTCTATGTTAAAGGTGGTAATGAAACTGCTTTCAGGCCCTGATCTTAGTATATTCAAAGTACTGGAATTAGTACTAATTAAATGTTCGTTACTTGTAGGAGTAATTATACCCTCAGCGTTGTCAAATTGTACGACTTGCTTATGTGGTAGTAAGGGACTGTACTGGCCATTGAGTCTCTTTTCAAATACCTCTTCCAAAATTTCATTAAATAAATTAATTGGGTAGTCCCTGTTGATGAACATATTCTTTAAAGTTTCACATTCTTCAATAAACAGCTCCTCTCTACTGCACATTCTTGAAGCACGTATTATTTGGCCCTTAATTATGGCTTTCTTTTGTTTAAAAGGATGACAACTTTTGTAATGTAGCAGGGAATTACAATAAGTTGGCTTCCTGTATATGTTAGAGAAAAATTCGCTTTTTATTACATCCTTAGTTAAATTGACATCTAAATAGTCTATGTTGGTCTCTGAAAACTTGTAAGTAAATTTTAAAAAGGTTGTTGAATCATTAATAAACTTAACAAAATTTTCGGCAGATGTTGCATCCCCATCAAACAATATGAAGATGTCATCCAGGTACCTTGTATAAAATTTGACCTGTTGCATCCTGCTATTGTCACTAAGGATATTAGTTTTCTCCCAGTAAGCCATGAAAAGATTAGCAATGCTGGCCCCACAAGGGGACCCCATTGCCACACCCTGCTTCTGTAAATAGTATTTACCATTAAATGTAAAAAAGTTGGATGATAATATAATGTCGATTAGCTGTGTAACTGTGTCAATTTCCTTTTTTGAAGCTTTCAATTCTATTAACAATAAAGTTAACCATTCAATTGCTTCAATATGCGGAATTGAAGTATATAAGTCAGTAACATCTATGGTAAGGAAATTGAGTGCAGTGTTAAATTCCACATTATATATTTTCTCCAAGAAAGACCAAGAGTCCTTACAAACTTGGGGGATCAACTTCACGTATTTTGATAAGATTTTCTCTACCAACTGAGCGCAGGGATATGTTAGAGAGATGTCTAGGTCTATAGTTTACTTGGCAACATGTAACTGTTGCCAAGCATTCTATGTTGGCAAATCAGACAGAAGACTGCGTGACAGGGTATATGAGCATTCTTACGCAATTCGTAAAATGAACAAAGAGAATGCTCTGGCCAAACATATTTCTAAAAATGAAGGACACAGTTTTGAGTTTATGGCCATAGACCAGGTTAGGCACTCAGAAAGAGGAGGTCCTGTCGCTCTATATTTAGAAAACAGAGAACTAGAATGGCAGGTACAACTGGACTCGTTTTCATTCCCGGGTCTGAATGAGCATTGTAATATAGCATGCGTACTAAAAATGAGGAGTTACAAGCGTTAACTATTTTTGTCAACATTTAATTAAGACTAAAACAAGGGTTAAAGTTTAACTTCTTGTAGCTTAACCTTAAACAAGTTTTAACCGATGGTCAAGTTAACCTTAGTAGTATTAGGACCCTACATTGTATAGATAAGCAGACCCAAAAAATGGATATGTTTTATTTCTTTTATTCCTTTGATCAACAATATTTATTTACAAGATGGGAATTTATTATGATTATTATTTTCTTGATGGTGCATTTTCCATTTTTAATATTTATTGGAATTTTGTTTTTTAGACTTAGATACAGTTTTTAATTACATATGTGATGTTGTAGATCTTGTTTTAAGAGGATGGAAATGAAGTAATTAATTGTTTATGTACAAAAAGGCAAGGAATTTGTCCTAACATATAGAACATAATTGATGTTATGAATTTTTAACTATTGCCTGTAGGCGAAGTCATGTAAACTTCATGGATTTTGACAAGCGGTTACTTCGTAACACTCTTAATGGCATAATGCACTTTTTGACATTGCAAGAGCTCCTAAAGTTTTATTTAAATGGGCATGTTAATTCATTTAAATTGTAAATAGATTCTATTATTTTAAATGTATTGCTGATTTAATCACGCAATGACGTGGCTATATAAAAATTGTGAAATGGCGGGTTTTTTTAAATCTTTCTCTGAAGAAGCTGCAAGCATTGGCTTCAGCGAAAACGCTCCTTTTTTTGTTAAATAAAGTTTGCGTTAAGACTCTGTTACGAAAGTGTGGTACACTCTTGTGAAGGAAACGCTTATCTACTACTAGGATTTGTTGTGCCGTGGGACTGCTTTCTTGTGTTTTTACTAGTTCTAGTGTTGTCGTGGTTTTAAAGGTATGGCGAACGGCAGTCCTTCAAGCCCCGCAAGTCCTGTCATGTTTACTAGAGGAGATCTAACTGACAAGGAAGAACCAAGCGATCTATCTAGTTTAATTAAGGCTCTAACTTCCAGAATGGACAACTTAACGAAAAAAATTGACGCGATTGATAAACGCGTCAACAACAGTAACAACTTGCATGTGCCTTCTACTATTGCAGCTTCGCTAGCACCCCCGCCGCCAGCATTACAGGAAAGACTGTTATCTAACACTAATGAAACGGACTCTGGTATGAGTACGTTTTCAATTCCAGCAGGTCAACACCACAACCAAGACGTAACGGTGCCTGTACAAAGCTCTTATTCACTCAATTTGGCATCTGTGCCGAGACTGACACAATTACCAGCAGCATCTAATTTACCAATGCCCCCCGGGCTTATAGGAGTTCCTAACTGTGGAATTTGGGTACATAACACGGATAACCTTATTTTTGGTGACCAACAGGAACCTCCGGTCATGGGGGCAACATTAACATCAGTAAGTGATCTTTCTATTACTGATATATTGAAAGACTTTGATGGTAAACTGTTAAAGCTTAAGAAACTTCAATTGGAGGTGGCTTATTTTCAACAGTGCATAAAAGAAAAAATCATTCCGAAAGGTTTGCGTTCTACTTTTTGTCCAACAAACCTCTTCAATAACACAGACTTTTGCAAAGAACTGACTTTATTTTTTGACAACCAAGGGGCTCAACTTTTGGATTTGATAATTAAACATTACAACATTCAAATTTCTTTGCTTATTGATGAGGTTAATATTCTGGACAATAAATTGAAACAAAACTTAAACTTTGACAGATACAAATATGACTATTCTCGTATTTTCTCGAGCATAGACAGTTTGGTTGAAAAACTGAAAGCAAACAAAAATAAAAAACTGTCAAGAGATAGAGTGAGTTATGCAAATAACTCTGCTTATCCGAGATTACAGGCACCTGTTATGGTAACAGGAGCCAGCATACAGGGTGAAGTTGGCAATGAGTCAACTATTCCTGGAGAAGAGGGAGCTATAAACAATGAAAAAGAACATCAGTCTAATGGCACTATTAAACGGAATAATAGAGAAAAAATACATAACACTAGAAGTACGCAACATAACAATAGGAATAATCAGGGTAATGATAATTCCTCAGATCATTTTTTAGGGAAAACAGCTGGACCGCCATACCCGAGGAGGAACTGGAACAACCGGAAGTGAATTTTGAAACTTCCACCACCCCTGACTGTTTTGGTGAACTGAAAGTCATAACTAACGATAAGGGTGACTTTACTATCTACAACTTTTCTTCATTCCAAGTTAGCCCTTGCCTTATCGAACTTTTGGCATATGGTAACACTTTTGTACCTACTGCAAGATGTAATTTGGTTAAGACAATAATAGATTTAAAATGTTTTGTGAGAAAATTAAATCTAAAACTTTTGTTCAACAACAATGAAGCAGGTGGAGATGCTAGCTTGAGACTAGCAAGTACTTTTAATCCACCGCTTCACACTGGTTTGTTATTGTTCGAGAAAACTTGTGAATTGGATCTTAGACATATGGTCAGTAACAACCCACTACAAAAAGGTTACCATAAATTTAATGCAACGGAAGAACAACTGTTGGAACTTGAATTATTGTGTAAAGCAGCAGTCAGAGTAATCAAACCAGACAAGGGAGGTGGGCTCGTCATCTTTGACAATTACAAATATATTGAGAAGATGGAGTCCATATTGGATGGTCCCGCTTATAGTCCATCATCCCTAAATGAAATGAATACATCATTTACTAGAAATAGGGGGTATTTTAGGGACTTATTTTTAAGTGGCAATATCGATATGGATACATATAACTATATTGATATTAACATGCCAAAAACACCAATGATATTTGGGATCCCCAAGATTCACAAAAACTTGCACAATCCACCTTTACGTGCATTAATAGACAGTCGCATCTCTCTAACATATCCCTGCGCTCAGTTGGTAGAGAAAATCTTATCAAAATACGTGAAGTTGATCCCCCAAGTTTGTAAGGACTCTTGGTCTTTCTTGGAGAAAATATATAATGTGGAATTTAACACTGCACTCAATTTCCTTACCATAGATGTTACTGACTTATATACTTCAATTCCGCATATTGAAGCAATTGAATGGTTAACTTTATTGTTAATAGAATTGAAAGCTTCAAAAAAGGAAATTGACACAGTTACACAGCTAATCGACATTATATTATCATCCAACTTTTTTACATTTAATGGTAAATACTATTTACAGAAGCAGGGTGTGGCAATGGGGTCCCCTTGTGGGGCCAGCATTGCTAATCTTTTCATGGCTTACTGGGAGAAAACTAATATCCTTAGTGACAATAGCAGGATGCAACAGGTCAAATTTTATACAAGGTACCTGGATGACATCTTCATATTGTTTGATGGGGATGCAACATCTGCCGAAAATTTTGTTAAGTTTATTAATGATTCAACAACCTTTTTAAAATTTACTTACAAGTTTTCAGAGACCAACATAGACTATTTAGATGTCAATTTAACTAAGGATGTAATAAAAAGCGAATTTTTCTCTAACATATACAGGAAGCCAACTTATTGTAATTCCCTGCTACATTACAAAAGTTGTCATCCTTTTAAACAAAAGAAAGCCATAATTAAGGGCCAAATAATACGTGCTTCAAGAATGTGCAGTAGAGAGGAGCTGTTTATTGAAGAATGTGAAACTTTAAAGAATATGTTCATCAACAGGGACTACCCAATTAATTTATTTAATGAAATTTTGGAAGAGGTATTTGAAAAGAGACTCAATGGCCAGTACAGTCCCTTACTACCACATAAGCAAGTCGTACAATTTGACAACGCTGAGGGTATAATTACTCCTACAAGTAACGAACATTTAATTAGTACTAATTCCAGTACTTTGAATATACTAAGATCAGGGCCTGAAAGCAGTTTCATTACCACCTTTAACATAGACTGTAAGAATATACAATTTATACTATTTAAGAACTGGTTTTTCATTTCTAATAATGAATTTTTAATGGAAAACTAGGATCCAAACCTAGGGTCACTTATAGGAGAGGTAACAACTTAAAATCAATTTTAGAAAGACCCAAAACACCTAATTTAACTTCAAAAGTTACAGGGTCATTTCAGTGTGAGGCTTGTAATTATTGCCATCTTGTGAGAGTAGCAAACTCATTTATAATACATGGAAGAAGGTTTTATATCAACCACAAACTAAACTGTGAGTCTAGGTCTATAGTTTACTTGGCAACATGTAACTGTTGCCAAGCATTCTATGTTGGCAAATCAGACAGAAGACTGCGTGACAGGGTATATGAGCATTCTTACGCAATTCGTAAAATGAACAAAGAGAATGCTCTGGCCAAACATATTTCTAAAAATGAAGGACACAGTTTTGAGTTTATGGCCATAGACCAGGTTAGGCACTCAGAAAGAGGAGGTCCTGTCGCTCTATATTTAGAAAACAGAGAACTAGAATGGCAGGTACAACTGGACTCGTTTTCATTCCCGGGTCTGAATGAGCATTGTAATATAGCATGCGTACTAAAAATGAGGAGTTACAAGCGTTAACTATTTTTGTCAACATTTAATTAAGACTAAAACAAGGGTTAAAGTTTAACTTCTTGTAGCTTAACCTTAAACAAGTTTTAACCGATGGTCAAGTTAACCTTAGTAGTATTAGGACCCTACATTGTATAGATAAGCAGACCCAAAAAATGGATATGTTTTTATTTCTTTTATTCCTTTGATCAATAATATTTATTTACAAGATGGGAATTTATTATGATTATTATTTTCTTGATGGTGCATTTTCCATTTTTAATATTTATTGGAATTTTGTTTTTTAGACTTAGATACAGTTTTAATTATATATGTGATGTTGTAGATCTTGTTTTTAAGAGGATGGAAATGAAGTAATTAATTGTTTATGTACAAAAAGGCAAGGAATTTGTCCTAACATATAGAACATAATTGATGTTATGAATTTTTAACTATTGCCTGTAGGCGAAGTCATGTAAACTTCATGGATTTTGACAAGCGGTTACTTCGTAACACTCTTAATGGCATAATGCACTTTTTGACATTGCAAGAGCTCCTAAAGTTTTATTTAAATGGGCATGTTAATTCATTTAAATTGTAAATAGATTCTATTATTTTAAATGTATTGCTGATTTAATCACGCAATGACGTGGCTATATAAAAATTGTGAAATGCACTTTTTGACATTGCAAGAGCTCCTAAAGTTTTATTTAAATGGGCATGTTAATTCATTTAAATTGTAAATAGATTCTATTATTTTAAATGTATTGCTGATTTAATCACGCAATGACGTGGCTATATAAAAATTGTGAAATGGCGGGTTTTTTTAAATCTTTCTCTGAAGAAGCTGCAAGCATTGGCTTCAGCGAAAACGCTCCTTTTTTTGTTAAATAAAGTTTGCGTTAAGACTCTGTTACGAAAGTGTGGTACACTCTTGTGAAGGAAACGCTTATCTACTACTAGGATTTGTTGTGCCGTGGGACTGCTTTCTTGTGTTTTTACTAGTTCTAGTGTTGTCGTGGTTTTAAACTTGAAACATAGATAACCATCGCATACAATGCTATGCTTATATAAAGCATTAGTATCTTTTTTATTTTTGATATCATAGAGATGCTCATATATTCTAGTTTTGAACATTCTCTCTGTTTTACCCACATAGAAGGAAGCACAGGTACTGCAGATGGCTATATAAACTAACTTATTGGAACAACAACTACCACTTTTTAAGAATACATGACTTTTATTTTTATTATCAAGGGAAATAGAAGAATCTTGTAATATATATGAACACTAGGAACACCTCCCACATGGTCTACTTCCACATCTTTTATCATGTTTAGTACTACAACTACTACCTGTCTCTAATAAAGACTTAAGGTTAAACCCCACCTTCGTAGAGAATATGGGTTTATCACCCAAGGTGTGAAAAACATCAGTATTAGTTTTAAAAACATTCCAATTTCTTGTCAAAATTCCTTTGATCTGTGAATATAAAGGATTATACTGCACTACACATGCTTGCTGGAAATTGGGTACAGATTGCAATATTATCTCTGTAGATTTTTGTTGAATTTTGTCTCCACCAGTGCCCAATAAAGGTACATAAATATTACCCCATTTATCTAGAACATCCATATGTATAGGCTCAATAAAGTCACTTGGGTATCCTCTTTCTAGAAACATATCCCTCAAATTTCCAAATTCTGCTATAACATCATCTCTCACAGTTGTCATCCTAGCAATTCTTATGGCTTGGCCCTTTATAATACTTTTCTTCTGGTAAATAGGGTGATGGCTAGTGTAATGCAAGTAATTGTTACAAAATGTGTTTTTACGGTAGATTTTGGAGATAAACCCATTGTGATCTTTAATAATCCTAATATCTAAAAAATTAATTTCATGTTCATCAAACTGATGTGTAAACCTCAAATAGTCTGTAGTTAAATTTAAATACTGAACAAATTCTATTATTTTTTCTTTACTTCCTTTCCATAGAATAAAAATATCATCCAAAAATCTACCGTAGTACGTGACATTAGTGGAAAACAACTCATTTTGGAAAACATACTTGTGTTCCCAGCCCAACAGGACTAGGTTCGCATATAGGGGGGTGCAAGCTGCGCCCATAGCCACTCCCTTAAGCTGCTGAAAATATTCACCTTCAAAGAATATGTAATTGTTTTCCAATATAACACTCATTAGCTCACATATAAGCAAATTTTCATCATTAGTCAAAGATGAATAATTGAAAAGTACCTCCTCAAATAGACACAAGCCTTCTTTTTTCGGAATACAAGAAAAAAGTTCCTGCACATCTATAGTGAGAAAAGAGGTATCCACTGACCATTAGTCTTTACTAATCTGTTCTAAGAAATTCCATGAATCCTTTAGTAAATGGGGGAATTTATTCATAATATGCTTTACTTTCTTATCCACATAGACTGCTATATTATGGGTTTTGGAACCCGCAGCTGCTACAATAGGTCTAAATGGTGGTTTCTTTAGACTTTTATGCACCTTAGGTATTCCAAAAATCACTGGAATTTTTGGATATTTATTAAGCAGAAAATCATAGTCATCACTAGAAATTCTCTTGTCCAGTTTGTTCTGAAGAAGTCATACTAATTGATGAAAGCGCTTAACCTGTTTGTTTTATTATTTTTTAACATTAAACTAAGATTGAGGACTCGCAACGCTGTGCTCTTTTATATTCTATCTTTAGTAATATCAAGTAGACCTCCTAGACATCTACATCATCTTTCTTATTGCAAACAGCAAGTATTTTAACAGCTGATCCCATTTCTAACCATCTGCTTCAATTATTTTTCTTAATAAGAATTTTAGTGTTTCACTGAAGATTTCTGTCAGTATGTGGATGGTAAGCTGACATTCTTAATTGTTTAACTTGAGAACATTGGCATATTTGCTGCATATCCCCTATGTAAACATTAGTATCTCTCTTTAGAAATACCCACTCTAGAAAAGAATTGCTTCACTTGTATTTGTATCTGTACTATGCTTTTACACTGTACATTATGTTGTCTTCAAAACTGTACATTGTGATTGTTGTCTCTGCACAACTTGGGCTGGGTCTGAAATTGGTTAATCAGTGCCCTACCCTGGTAAATAAACTTAAAATAAATAAAGATAAAAATAAAAACAAATTCCCCAGCTTAGCATTATCCCTGTTTAATGGTTCAGCTTCTGGAAATTTTGGAGCATAGTCTGCTACAACTAAAATATATCAATACCAACTGCTAGATTTTACCAATGGTCCAATATTTTCCAGAGCAATGCATTAAAATGGAACATCTACAATACGCACTGGAATCAAAGAACTTGTGAACCCAGGTTGTGCAGCTGTTTTCTGACATTTTGAACAATATGACCATAATGTTTCTATTTCTTTTATAATTCCTGGCAAATAAAATCTGGCTTAAATGTGGGCCATATTTTATCCATTCACAAGTGTTTTTCAAGTACATGACTGTGTAAGTTTCATAATTAAGCAAGCAATAATGCCCAGCAGGATGTGTGCTACTGTGCAAATAATGCCTGCCCAGGGGTGTTATGAGACCCAATACTGATACCTTAAAATACCATTTTGAATGATTTCTCCACTAATGGCTGTGAATACGATGGATGTGGGTTCAACTCATCAAGTACACTTCCTTGAGATGCAACTTGTCAGTCACCAGTCTCCACAGAGAATCACTGTCAACACAGTTTCTGTTTATGTACTGGCATTGTTTCTGAGTTCTTGGGCTTTTATTCTTCTTTGTGGGTATGTGACCATGGAGTTACTATATATCAGTAAACAGGGGTTTAGGGGGCAAATCAACACACAGGAGTGCAACAGCCTTGTCTCTCAAAAAATGAATTGCTTTTATATTTTTTGTTCATTTTTATTTTTTTTTTCATCTGACTAAATCTTCATCCGGACTATTTCATCTGACTGAAGCTTAAACAAATTTAATCTCATCAAGACATGGTGGAAACATTTTGAACCCAGTTAATAACAACAACTAAGAAATAAGAAACTTCTCGGTAAAAAAAAAAAAAAAAAAAAAAAAGAAATAGCTGATCCAGAAAGTGACCTGTGTCCATCTTCCCTTCTCAAGTCCACTTTTGCCAGACACTCCAACAAATAAAAGAAATCACAATATTTAAATGAATGAGCAGAAAACCAGGACAATGAAAAATGTCTGCTTCTCCCCTGATGCAGTTTATGAGAACAAAGACAGCACTGCAATGCAATGTAAAGAAACAAAGGAACCTTAGTTGTACAGCAAAATCACAACAGGTTTGCAGGGTCCAGCATGCACTGATGCAGATTTACAGGAATTAGGGAGTGGGCCACTTGTATACAAAACATGACAAAAAGTCAGTAAGCAGGTGAGGGCTAAGCAGAAATACAGTGCCCAACACATTACAAGATTAAAAAAACAAAGTATCACAAATAGAATTACAATTATTCTACTATTAAAATGGCCCAAGCATTATTACTGCTATAAAAATGGGGTACAGCAGGGACTGCCACTATTTCTCACTTCTGTTATAAAAACACTTGCCTTGCATTTGGTCATTAATATACATTACTCAGGCATGCAAATTCTTAATCAGACTACTCCATTCAAACAGCCTTCTTGCAGCTGCTACGAAAAAGCATGCACGAGGTAGTTAACTGTTAATAACAAGACTGTTAACTGCTCAGTGCTGTAGAGATTTAATCTGAAACAGAATACTGAGCAGCTGTGGTATGATAAATCACAAATCATTAATCAAGTCAATGTTAATTTGCTCTTGCATCCACAGTTGTAATACTTTCAGTATGCCTATAATCCCAGCATGTTATAATTTTTTTGCAATATGCTGAGTGTCTCTTCCAATTAGGTTTTCAAGAAAGCCTGTGCTGAATGGAACCTGAAAATAATCTGGTATCCTTAATAAATAATATGTCAGTTGTTACTCATAGCTTGGAAACACAAGGTGGTGATAAAAAGGATACAGAAAAATTCCCTGTAGAGTTCAAACCTGAAGTTCCTTGCTGCATTCAGTACTGGGACCATACCTCTCAACCTCTTAGCCCAAGAAATCTAGACAAAGTCTGACATAATGGGGGGACAAGGGCCCAAAAATAAGGACACATTTTAAATATTGCTCATATAAACTTTAACAAGTTGCTAGAATGACAGGATTTGTGTTAGCATTTTCTCAAAGATATGAAGTCTGAAGCTCATATGCATGTTGTTATTTAGTGACTATAATTCTTAGATCATCCCAGTGATTTGTCAAAAAACATAATTTTTATAAGAAACAGACAAAAAAATTAAGGCAAAAATTGGGATATTCTGTGAAAATGTGTACAGCTGAGTGGTATAACTGGGACACAAGTGACTGTGGCTAGTAAGTTGAATTGTCAAATGTTCCTGCAATATAAAGTGCATGAAGACAACTCTGGTATTGCTAAGCAGGTTTTTGAGCTATGAAAAGACTATGGCCAAAGTTGCTGAAGTGTCCCTTTAATTAACTCCTTCAACATTCTGCAAAACCCTAGGATTAATTTTCCACCAAATTATAAGATGCACTGTTAACAAAGAAAATGGTATTTGACTGAAAAATACTGCAAAATAATTGGCCAATGGTTTACCAGCCAACATGCTGACAGAATAAAATATTACATCAGAGTCTTCATTTTGAAATTCTAATGCCATTGGTAAATTTACCTTATTGCAACACAAGCTATGTTTTGAAAAGAAATAGTATAATTTACTTAAAGGAAAACTCCATCTTCTAAAAAATATATTTTTTTCACTCTATCTTTGTTTTCTGAGCTATTTTAACATATAAACTCACTCTGCTTCTTATAGAATTTTAGTACATTTGCTGCAAAATGGTTGCCAATTTGGCTTGACCTATCAACTTGATCTTGTTTTTCTTCAAATGTTTCTCTTTCCCATAATCCATTTCAAGTCTGCTTTATATGAGTCAAGCTAGACATAAGGAAGTAGTGGTATATTCCCATGCCACTGACATATAATGGGATTAGTGTCAGTCATTGTCATCTTATATACCTTCTGTAACAGGGCTGCTTCTTTTATTTCTTGAATGGCCCTCATTTATGTGAATCTCAGCGCCTGTTTTACAGTATACTAAAGAATTATACAGCTGCAACCAAAAAGTAGCTAAACTGAAGGCCTTTGTTCAAAGTATTTTTTGTAGTCCAAGATGAATTGTCAGTCCCCTCCTACCACACTTTGTTGTTACTTTACAAGAAAAAAATTTTCTGACTTTTCTCTAAATGTCACACACATTTTTGATACTACATTTAAGTCATCTTAAAATGTACAGCAGTATAAATAACAAACATTTAAAGCGTAGCGCCAAGCATTTTAATACTGTGATGCTGATTATGTAAATTTGTCATATGGGTAACCACTGCTTTTAAACCATATACTGAACTAATTCCTCTGATTTGCTATTAAAGGCATGGCTACATTGGAAGCAGCTGTAAACCAGCATAAGTTCTATTCCTCTCTGCAATATAGATAGTGGAAAACATTTTCATACTTCTCTGTCTGTTTTACAGAAGCTGCTTTGCTACTAATATCATCAGGACTAATTACCAGCATAAAATTGTCAGCAGTACCTGACTACAAATTTCTCTGTGTCTATAGTATGTCATGCAGGCATAGACAAATTCCTCTGCAAATTATGTGAGAAGTTAATTTTAAAAATAAAAAGTGGGTGGTCTTACCCTTCATTTGATTCCAAGGCAAGGAAATTAAAGTTTTATAAAGTACAAGCAGGTTTCAGGTACCTACACAATACTGGAAACATGAAAAACAAAAAAAGAGCAACCACAGTGAACTGTGCCACACTTTAATAAAACGATTTAGCGTTTCCATCTTTCATACGCTGGACTTCATCAGAATATTACCAAAAGTAAAGCAGCAGCTTAAATACAATTTTAAAACAACATGACTAACTTTTTTAATTGATAACAATTAAACAATTAACCCTTAAAACCAAGTCCCTTCACTTTAAGAAAGCATTTTTAGCAATCCATTAAAAGTTACTCATCAGTAGCTACTAAAAATAAATTATTAGTAGCCATTGATGAGTAACTTTTAATGAATGCAGTCTGTAATGTTGACTCCTGTGTAGCTACAGTTTGGTTACCTTGGACAGAATATCCAGCAATAAAAGCAAGTGATGCTGGAGGTTCAATCTGCCCCTCAACCATCACCTTATATAAGAGTGATGTTAGCAATCCCTCCAATATTAGCATTCCTGACACTGCCACTGTGTCACTAGATTGTGCCTCATGCATGGAACTGGCCTGTTATCTGTCACATCCTTGTGCTCTATTATCTGTCAGGGTGAGCCCTCCCCCAAATGAACAGTAACCTGATATATCATTGGGTTGTGTTACCTCACCAAGTCTACTGTTTAATATCTGTCCCTGTTGCTTCTATGAACCACGTGTATATATTGCATTCTTGAGGTACACTGCCGTTCTCACTGTCTTCTTTCAGAGCACCTATATCACAATACAAACTCTTCTCCAATTAATTCTTATTCCTGACCTGCTGTCTCCCACATTCTTTCTTTCTTCACTGTGAATAGAATAGCCACTAAGCCTGAAAAGGGAAAGGGTGCCACATTTCTCTATCAGTGGGATTGAATCCTTAAAGGCATTTAATACTGTTACATTTTTAAGAGGAGAAGAAAAACAAAACAGTAACAATTAGAAATATGTTCAGGAATTATTGTAGCATAGAAAGATCTTAGCAGTTATTTGCCATTTGTTCTTTACAACAAGCATAAAGTCCCATAGCAACAATAAATGTGCATGTTACTTAACAAAAGAATTAAGCTAAAGACTGAAAATTAGGTGACTTGTATGATTCAATAATAAGAGACAGAATAGTTTGTGATATAAGAAATGATCAAACAAGGGGCTTGTTGTTAAACAAAACAGACCTGACTATATCAAAAGGTGTACATGCATGTTGATTGAGTAGAATTACAAGTATACAATTACTGTCCTCATCAGGAACACATTACTGACTTAATTTTAATACAGAACAGCAGTTACATGATTCCCATTGTAACCTTTAAAGTAAATTCCTGAAACATGACACTTGTTTGCCAACATGCCCTCTGCCGGGAACAGCATGTTAATGTCTAATGAGGCATTGCCAGGATTACACAGGGCTGAGCATCATTCAAGTCAATGGAGCTTCAATAAAATGTGCTCTTTAATGCTTTATTACAACTGCATAAAGATAAAAGGCTTTAGCAGCTTCATTAACATATGTTCTAAATAAAGCTATTAATTTTTTTAATCTCTTGCAACCAAAAATAAAAATACCACTGACTTGACTGGATCAGCCTTTTTCATTAGTTGCCCTTGAATAATTTTTCAACTGGTAAACGGTCACTGCCACCAACCCAGGGACCTGGTCTAGTGTTACAATAAATGGAATGCAACTGTTGTGGATAAAATTAGAGAGAAAATGTCATCTTTTAGCCAGGAAGAGCCAGGCACTCAAAAATAAACCAGGATTCCATAAAAGCATGTTTTGCTACTGCTGATATTTAGGTGCCCCATTTTTAGGGATGAACAGAGCTGAAGCTAATGTCACGTGAGCCAGGCAGCTTTACCTTCAGGAGGAAATAAAAAAAAACGTATAATTCTAATAGTAGTGCATGCACTTGAAAATAAAGATATCCTAATAATGTGCTGACTGTGAGAGCACTAGGTTCCTTTTCAAATCCTGAAGGACCACCAGTCATAGAGGGTAACACCTGGCATGACTTGTAAGGTAATGCGCATTGATCCTATATGGTATGTTGCCAGAAGAAGTAACAATAACATGGTTAGCTAGAAAAAAAGCAAACAGTGAGGAACGCAATGGTAGCTAAACATGCTGAAAGGCAATTATTACAACCCCATTTTGGAACACTCGGTCTGGGATTATACATTATTACAAGGCCCTCGATATTAATAATAAATGTTAGGGGAACATTAAAGAATCAAGATAGGATTTTGGTTAGACTATTAATGGAAGGAAGACTTGGTGACTCAACCTATATTAACTGCATTGAGGATTAAATCAAGAATAAACAAGACACTGTTGCTGAAAACAAACAAAAGTTATGTACTCACCATAACATTAGATCTGAGTGAACAGGCTCATCTTCATTAACAGCAAGCTTATCTATCACTGTGTTTACAGTTATTTTTTTTTCAGTGATCTGTGATTCAGGAAAAATGGCATTTAGTGAAATGAATGGCAACCTAAGTAATATATTTATATATACATGAATTGTACACTACTGAAAGTAAGCAGCTAAATGATGAAATCATGAAATTCAGAAAAGGAGACTGCAGCACGTAGTGTAAATTAAGTAAACACATGCAGTAATGCAGTTTGTTATAGAATAATACAACTGTTATTTACTGACTATACTAACCCTGCTAACTCTGAGGTTGCATAACTACTGAGAAAAAAAGTGATACTTAGTTTTATTTTAAAACAAAATCCCCTACAGTAAATGCACTATTTGCATTTAGTTACATTTGATGAATTATTCCTCTCTTCTAGAGGAAGTTAACATCACTTGCTTGTACTGTGTTGCAGTTAGATGTCCTGCAGCTTCATTCAGTTCTGATAATTTATATTTCAACCAAAACATACACTGTGACTTCTGCAGGTAATTTATCTTAACAATTATATTTCCTGAAGCCTTTCAATGTTAATAAAATAAAGGGAATTATGCTTCAAATTTTCATATACCGAATCTTCCCATTTACTTTTACTGTTAACATTAACTTATGAAGGAACTTCCACTAACACTTGAAGAGTTAAACGTTCATTTTTTAGTGTGTACAGCAGCACGTTACCAAATAATAGAATTTTTCAGAGACAAAATACAATGAATTAACAATACTGTTTGCTGTAGTGTATATTCAACTACTCAGAATTTTGACTTACTGCCAGTTCGACTTTGCTAGTTAATATATTTAAGTACAATTATATAACAAGTCTCCAGTTTACCCTGCAGAGTATCTTTATAACATCCATGCTCACTTTGAATGGTGTGAAGCAATTCCCTTAAGTAAACCTAACATTTAGACTGGATGCAGCACAGTGGCTCCTCATCCCATATACAGTAATTATGAATGCATAGTAAACACTATATGGTTAAATCGCAATATGGACCAGATAGCGGCATACACAATAAAGAAACCTGTATTGTAATAGAATCCTATATGTTTCATTGAAGTGCATCATTATGGAAAAAAATTGAAGGTGCTCTTTTTTTCAGCTGTACAAATGCTACTTTTGTGGTATCTCAGAAGCTGTAAAAAAGTCCCACTCACATAACTGCTTCACTGTCAGGGGACACAACTTGAGAAACATGAATTTTTTTTTTTTAATTTCGCACCTATTGGTATTAATGTATTGGAAGACTGCAGCTGATAAATATATGACAAAATGCTCAAAATTAGAAATTACAAAGTCTGGAGTTAGGTCCAAGACCATGACATCAGCTATTTTACTCAGTTTCTGACAGAGGGCACAGTAGCGCTCCTCCAGCTTATGAATCATAACTGTATAGAGTAGGAAAGTAATCCTTATACTCCTTTTAGGTGTTCAGTATGGTTTGAACACTTTGTCATCAGATGGTATTGTGCAGAATGCACCTTCCAAAATACAGAGGTCATAACAGGATAAATCAAGTACATTTTGCTTTACCATTATGGGATAAGTGTTTCATCACAGTGTGTCGTAAGTTTGATAATGGTTTATAAACTCTTCTGATTTTCCTTGCAGATCTGTGACAGTGATTTCACAAGAGTATTCATTAGTCTCCATTACATCATGTAATGCACCTTTAGAATTCTTCTGTATAGTCTCTTTCACTGATCAAATGTTTGGAATGGCTTGTAGAACTTCAGATGTGGACCCTCCAACATCTCGAATAATATAAGCAGGTGTTTGTTTTGTGCTTATTGCCTTAGCCGTGAATTTTGAAGTGACGTTTGGCACTGGTGGTGCTGAGATCTGTGATGGTGGCACAACTAGTTCTTCTTTACCAATCAGCGATTGTGTGACAGAAAGGTATTCATTCAGTCAACTCCTGACTTGTCGACAACATTTCAATGTGTGGATTTATAACTTTTCCTGAGTTTAGTGACCTTACAGTCATGTATACATATTTAGGTGGAACAGGAGTCTCCCTCTGTTAAGGAGGGATGTGTGCAGGGGGCACACAAAAGAAAAATGGAATTCTTTAAATGCACTTGGCAAGTTGAGCACTGCCTACATGAACAATAAGACCCTTTACCCTTTTGTGATTGTTTCTGTATGTAGCAGTAGTAAATTTTAATGTTGTTAGCAGCCTTTTCCACATACGTACCCATCAATAACCAACTTGGCTTTATTGTTATCATTGTTATTAAATTCAGTATTTCTCCATATGTTATTCCACCACCATTAGAACTGCTTGAGTCAAGGTTTGACATGATGATGGCACTGCTGATTCTGCCTGATCTACTATTAATATGCGACTCTCAACTGCCTTTAACACTAGCTGGTAAGTCACAGCTTATTATATATGCATCTCAACTAAAAAGCATCCACTCAACAGCTGAATGGCATTTTTGCAAGGGATGGCAAGTCCCCCTGCACCTCCATGTGGAGGCTTCATCCTTCACCCCTTTACTGATATGTATACTAAATATATGGTTGAGCATCTATTGGGGAAAGGAAAACAGCCAGCATGAGAAGAACTGCTGCCACAAGAATTGTCATCTGACTTCCCACAGGGGAAACAGAATTAGGGAAATAACAATTGACCAATTGCAGTTTGATCATATGAAGGCCAAACAATTCTTCTTTATTCAGATTAATATATATCAGTCAAATCTATCCTCTTTATGAGGGAAAAGACAGATGATCAAGGTCATTGCGACTGAAGGACACTTCATTTAGACCTCTTGATTGAATCTCATACTTTATAGTAAAATAGCAAACTGCATGAAAGGCCAGTTGGTTGAATGACTGTCATGATAAGTACAGAAGTCAGTAGCTTTAGTGTTAGTGAGTGAGGGGCTTGAGTTAGGGTTACACGTATGGTTTAAGGTTATTGTTACAGCCGGTTTAAGGTTATGGGGGGAAGTATGCTGCATGGGGTATGCTATAGTGTTTAAAATGATGTTTGTATTTTATGTTTGTTTTCAATGAAATGGACTTTGATGTCAGCAGGTTTCCTCTTTGCGAATGAGATTAAGCTGTATTGGTGACAAGCCTGTTACTCAACTGTCCTACACTCTGTAGTGTCATGCTTCATTATAGATTATCTAAAAATATTGTCACTGTTGCCCTTTGCAAGGGTTGCCGGTCACTTTGCACCCCCCCCCCCCCCCCACACACACACACACGATGCAACCCCTTTCCCTATACTTGTATCATTTTGGAACTGTAATACTGATATCCACCACAATGCATTTCAACTCATTTCCTTGCCACACACCCACTCCCCACCCCACATGTATATATTTTTAGTATTACTTTATTAACATCATGGTCATGTAACTGACAGTATTGCATGGTTGTTATAACCTGAATATTTTTCCCCACTCAGAATGAAAATATATTGTGTTCCCCATTAGAAACAGCCCTTCATTTATTACTGTTTGGTTTCCATGTTCTTACTTTATCATTATCATACAAAAATAAATGCTCCACAGACAATATACTGCTTCCTACTGAAAGCAGCCTTTGTTACTGTTCTACCTCCATGATCTTACCAGGCAATCCACAGTACTTTATGCATTTATAACCCTTTGTCTCAATCATACCATGCATTCATAAACCTTTGTCCCAATCATGCCATGCAACAATATTACTGAATGGAGTTTTCTTTGATGTGTTAACATGTGGTCCCCTCGGGTCTTGTCAGGCAGCCCCCAAAATGCACATAGACACACTAACTGCTTCAGTCATAATTTTCTGTTTAATTTACAAATTAATTGATTGTTGTTGTAAACAGGAGATGTTGTTAACACTGCCCACATATATAACTATCTGGTTTCCTGGCAGAAGCAGCATATGCTGTCCCATATTCAACCCCACCCCAATTGACATAGATTTAAAAAAAGAAGGATTGTTGCTTTGGGTTCTGGATGTTGTTACAATTGCTCACAGATTTATAGCTGGTGACCTGTCACTATAAGAAAGTAAAACCATCCTAGCATCTCAAAGTATGCTTTCCATTCTTGGTCTCTCTGCAGCTAATGAGATATCAGTGGGTGATACTGATTTCATGCAAGCAGCCCATGTCATTGCTTATCTCACACAGAAACAAGACACAAACTGACTAAGCATGACCTGTCACTAAGCAGCAAAGAGGAAATTGAGACAGTTTGCTACCTTTTGGGGTTTAGATAGGGGAAATTATATTTGCTTAAGTTAATTTTACTTGATAAATGAATTGTAGTAATGAAATATTGAACTCTAAACTACCATGCAGGTAAAAAGGTCTCTCTCTATTTTAATTTTAAAGCTGTATTCTTTCACATTTAAAATTTTAAAAGAAACTGATGAGAAGATGGGAAACCACAAATTTGCCCCAGGGGTTCCACCTGTGTCCCTCATTGACAGGGGTGACAGGTGCTGATGCTGACTGAGGTTTTTTTTTTGGGGGGGATAAACTCTTGGCAAGGCTTGTAAGGGCCCCAGGGCCATTAGCCTAGTAACCTCGGATGATCATGTGATCCTATGATCCTAAGACTGGAAAACCAAGTTATGTCAGTATTTTACATAGCTGCATTTCTGTTGGGTGCTGAGATAAATGGGATACAACAGTAAACGGGGTTCAAGAATAAAATGACCTTTAAAATGCAATCACAATTACTGCATGTTTACTCTACAGGTATTCTACATACTGTATATCACTGATAACGCCTGTAAGGCAGTACTGTTAGTGATCGCTGCAACTGTTTTGTAGTTGTCATTATTATCGATTTATTTAATAGGCTTTTCTTATAATTAATAATTATACAAAAATATATGCATTATTGTGTCACTAACACCATTAAGGTGTTTGAATAAATGAGTGTATTGCTGCTTTTCTTTTGTACTCACCTTTCTTTAAACCAGTGCTGATAAAATGGACTGATTGATATTTTTGTTACCCTCGCCCTAATGGTACTAGTAGTAGTAGTACTATAAATCTATATTTCCTTACTCTTTTTTTTAAGAATTTTGTCCTACAGGCATCTGGCCAGTGACTACTCAATGAAGACCAGACTAGGCTTTCTCTTCCTACCCTGTCTTCATTAATTCTTCTTCCTGAGCAACACTTCTATGTTGAAGCGTACAGTCTCAAGCCGGCTGTAGTGTACATCACCATATTCAGTAATACCACATTTTTTAATTTTTGAGTACACAGTAAGTGGGTTTTTGCTTTTGTACCCACTGTGTGAGCTTCATAGTTAAGAGTTGCTGGCTCAAGAGATAGAAATGTCATCAGCTAAGCTTTTCTGACATAAATAGAATGACTTTCCATCAATGCCATGCTTTAATATGAGGCTGTGAGTCTCACAGGGATCAGCTTAGTGCTGCAAAAATATTAAATCGATTAGAAACCATTAGCCAGCTGCCTAACCTTCAACCATTTTCCGCTGTGCTTGTAAAACATATCTGTAGCTTCTAAATGCTCTTATACACACACACACACACACACACACACACACACACACACACACACACACACACACACACACACACACACACACTAACATACAAATGTGAGTGCACAGACATAATCAGATGTGAGTGCACGTACACACATATGTTATGAAATGTGTATTCATTTGCAGGGTAAACATACAAATGTGTCTTTTAATGTAGGATTTTCTAGTTGTATATGGTCAGACATACTGTTTCTTCTCAGTTGCATTTTATCCCTCATTGTATTACTTCAGATTTATAAACAACACACAAATCTTCTTTAGTTTTTATTTATCTGCACATATACTTTTTGTTTATGAAGAAAACAAGATATTTCTGACCCTAATTTACTTTCTGTTGGAACCCACGGTAATTGCATTTATATGGTTATAATGTAAGCTGCATTAATAGACACCAGCAATAATATGTTTCATTGTTTGTAACAGAAGTTTCCGGGTTTGAGTCCCACAGACTTTGGCATAGAACGTGACCTTAAGCAGATCAAATTATTTACCATCACCATACATTTTAAGGTCTACAAATTACAAGGGATAATAATCCTGTCATGCTTACAGAAAATTATAATATGTTCATTATGTGTACAGTGCATTAAAAGTGTACTGGAACAACCTTTTTCCTATACCTTAAGTAATACAAAATATTGATGAGACAGAAATATACAAATGAAGCAGAGACACAGACTGGCAACAAAGTTAAGAATGCTGGGATAAGCTAATTTGCCAACTTTGCTGCCACTGGATAAGCTCAGATACTACTTAAACAATATTTTTTTCTAACCCCACAGCATTTTTGCATTATATAGTTTCCATACAGTGTTGAATTTGCTCACCATAGTTGATCTTGAAGCCACCTCAGAAACATTGGTCGAGTCAACCACTTCCCCCTGGTAAAAATACACCTCCTCACACTTCCTTTGGACTGTGCATTTTATAGCATTTCTTGATAGAAATTGCTAAAAGAAGATAGTAAAGGATGAGTTGTTACACTACATGCCTTTAGTACTGCACAATTACTGTGTTCCACTCTCAATTTACCCCATGCTGCCTTGAACCTTTCTGTTGGCTGTTTCCACTATTTTCACTGACGGACTGTTTTAGCTGTCTCTCACCTTCTTAGTGAAGTAGAACCTCCTCATTTCTGAGTTAAACCTGAATTGTTTTGTCTGCCATTGTGACCCCTTTGGTGCGTAATATATCTTGCCAAATACCAAGTCTATGAGAACTGCACTGAATGAAAAATGTAACCAAATCTTAACTCAGAGGAAGCAAAAGACTCATGTTACATGAATAAAAGTCCCTGTACACTTATGCAGAGATGCAGGGATCCCTACACCCTTACTACTATCAATAAGCAAGTCTAATGTTGCCGCATTTTTGGGGAGGTGGGGGATCTCCTATGTATCAACCACCATCAATGAAACAGACTTTAGCTCAGTGCAGCATTCAATTATGTATCCCATTACTAACTTATATTCTGACTTTTATCTTGAGCTGCAGTTCATATGCCTGACTTGCACTGTTTAGTGCATCCATATTATTTTGTTCCCTTTTCTCCTTTTCTCCACAGTATACACCCGAGATATTTTTATTTTATCTCATACAAAAGCTATGCCATCCCTCTTAACTACCCTAGTCACCCTTTCCACCATTATAACCTATTTCCTCACAAATAATCACCAGAAGTGGACAGAAAACCCAGATGAGGCCTGTCAGTAATAGATGACTATTGTATCTTTTGGGTCCATCCTGACACTGTAAACCAAAACCTGTCTCACTTTACCCACTGCCATATCAAATGGCCTTTAATGATGCTTCCTAGGTATGAATTCTACCCTAGTTATATGTGCACTATCTCGATGTGTCTCCTCCATTTACTAGTGCATTACACTGCTCATTTTTTACACACTGAATCATAACTTTGTCCCCAAGTATATTATTTGAGACTATGGCTCACGCTAAAAGACTCTGCTACCACAACAAGGTATTTTGCAATTCACAAACATGTTTGCCGCAATGAGGAAAACCTCATTATTGACAAATTTGGATGCCTCTGAATTGCAATTACTACCACAGCGTGCATACTACTGCTGATCTCCATGTAGTTGTAGTTAACTGTTGCTTGTATATGCATCGACATTCCAACCTCAGTAACTCTCCCACATACATATGTACACATTCAAACACAAACGCACACATTGCAGTCCCCATACCTGTCCCTGACTTGTCTGTCCTCCTCCATCTAGTGGTGTTCCTTAACCCATTAACAGATTAGGTCATGGCTACGATTTGGCTCCCAGAAAACAACAAAATATAAAGACTTCTCATATTCTTTTTGTGGATGATTTAAAACTGTTATGTTTATTACATGAGGAACTGAAGGCACAACTGCACGTGGTGAAAATTTTTTCAGATGATATAAGAATGTCATCTGGCCTCGATAAATCTGCAAAACAACCTTTAAAGCAGGAAAGCTGCAGCACCAAGAAAACATCAGTTTGGGGCAAGAATGTGATAAAAAAGAACTTGAGCAAGAGGGAGTGTATAATTGTTTGGGAATTGATGAAGGATCAACAATAAAACATGAACAAATGTGAATAAAACTTAGTAAGGAATATTTTAGAAGACTAAAATTAATACTGAAGACAGCGTTGACATCTAGGAACAAAGTCAAAGCTATAAATAAATTTTCTCTACCTGTCTTAACTTACAGTTTTGGAGTGATTGGCTGGCCCCAAAAGGTGTTGTGTCAGTTGGACAAGAAAACAAGAAGGATGCTTCATGCTTATCAAATGATTTGTAAACATGAATGTATACCAATATTATATATTCTCCCTTCTGAAGGAGGTATGAACCTCCTCAAAACTGACTACATGTATAGATCCAAAATCGTAGGACTGCATATATATTTGCTGACCTCACAGGACCTAAATGTAGTGAAAGTTTTAAAATATGAGGAGAATAAGTTTAAGATGACTTCTCTCCTTCATTTGGCAGAAGCATATCATTGTCAAGCGAGAATGGAAATCAAATTAGAAGTAGATAAAAATCAGGCAGCAACTGAATGTGCCAAAAAACAAATGAAAGAGTATAAAGTGAAGGATCAGATGAGAAGGCAAGAAATGTGGAAAATGCATAAATATAGTTACAAGTATAGAAAACACTTGGACAACCACATGCTGAGCAGGATCAAACCCATGAATAGTTAAGGGGATGTGAATTTAAACCAAAAGATGAAAGGTTAATATTGGCGGCCCAAGATAGTGGACTACTATGCACATGTTGCTTTACAAAATTCATTAAACATGTGGGAGAAACAGACAAGTGTATGTTTTGTAAAACAGAACTGGAAACAATCGCACATGTTGCTGCTGGTTGTGATATACTAATGGCAGAAGGACTGTATACTGAAAGGCATAATAATATGGAAAGACTGTTGCACTGGGGAATGTAGCCAGAAAACACTGGAATCATGAGCCACAAATCTTTATAGAAAATGAAAGACATGCTGTAGGTGGATTGGACACTCTAAATTGGCCCTAGATGTGAGTGCATGCATGTGTGTGCCTTCTGTGGAAGGTTGGGAGCTGGGCTGGCAACTTGACACCATAAAAACTCCACTGCCAATCATGAATAAACAAGGTGATCCGCTGTGGTGACCCCTAACCGGGAAAAGCCGAAAGAAGAAGAAGATAAAGTTTATATCATATGGGATCACCCATTAGCAACAGTTCAAAACATAGATGCAAGAAAACCAGATATAGTAGTCCATGAAAAGAAGACAAAGTAGCACTGATCACTGAAATTGTTGCACCTAGTGATTACAGTGTCTTATATACAGAGAGACACACCTTAGATCTTTTATTAGGAAGACAGTTGATCATGCTTGCTCTGAATGCAAACACCTGTAAACTGTGTTGTTGTCTAGTATCTGTTAACTGTGTTATTGTCTAATATCTGTTAGCTGTGTTGTTGTCTAATATCTGTTAACTGTGTTGTATGCTGTACTTCTTATGCGTTTCCTTACTGTATTGATATTGTATATGTATTATACCTTTAAAATTATGTAACCCTTACTGTATTGATATTGTATATGTATTATACCTTTAAAATTATGTAACCCTTACTGTATTGATATTGTATATGTATTATACCTTTAAAATTATGTAACTCTTCTGTATTGCTTATGGAGCTTTTCTCTTCGGGCCTCCACTAAAAACGGGCACTTTCAGGCCCAGTGGACTTCCCCGGTAATCAAACTGAAAATAAATAAATAATAAATAAATAAGTAATAAACTATCAAGATTTGCAGACAGAAATGAGGGCAATGTGGAATACGGATACCCAGACAGTTCCAATAATAGTAGGAGTGACAGCTCTTCTAAAAAAGAATTTACAGTTGTACTTAGATATGTTACTGATACATGTAACTTCATACGAATTGCAGAAGAGATCATTACTGAGCACATTGCGGGTGCTGTAAAAAGCACTTCTCGCTAGCATCAATGACTGAAACAATACTAATTTCATGAACTTTAATCATAGTTTGACTTAGGAAAGGGGTACATTCCTGTCATGGTATTAGAAACCCAAAAGACTTGGAGAAATTACAAAGAAAGAAGGTGAGGACAACAAGCAAGTCCCCAAGCATCACTATAAGTAATGGAAAACAATACATAATCCTTAAAATACCGTTGGGTGTGACACAGTGAATTAAAAATAAAATTTAAAAAAAAACATACACTCTGACAGAACTATGCTACCAAACCATTTTATTAGATAAGCAATCTTATTCTAATAAACAAACTTCATACATTATCAGAATGAAAGCATTTACCAAACAATAAATAAAGCTTATAAATGTTTCATCATTTTGGTGGAGCAGAAGTACACTGCTCATCTTTGTGATTAAAAATCCATCTGAAGAATAATTCAGACTTCTATGTGGTTCAGCTTATGAAGAAGAAACGTGGCATCACAAATACTGCTCTCTCCTGGAGAGGATGAAAGCAGGGATGTAAGAAGCAGTCAAACGACAGTTGACAAAGGCTGGGAATACAGTGTTTAGTATGATCGTGTGTTTGTCATCAGGTATGTAAAAAGAAAGGGCAATACACATACCTACTGATGTCAGTGCATACTAAGACATATGAAGAAAATCAGGAAGGAAGAAGGGCTCCCTAATTGTAATGGGAAGAGGCACATTGTAACGAGGCTGGCTTATTTCTTACCCAGATTTTTTAGTTTAGTAAACAGCAAAACAATGGCCCTAAATGAGCTGAACAATGGTGCACGGGAAGGCTGTACAATCATACCACTGTTAGTCCAGGTTCTGGAATGATTCAGGAAGCCAGGAGAGATGAGCAGCTGGTGACCATATCTCTTAATATGGTGACAAGGAAGGGAGGTGTCAGATTCAATAAAAATGCCTAGCAGAGCAAGTCAGTACAAGTTACGTGCATACCTAATACTTGCATATATATTTGGTGGGGGAGTGGCCAGTAGCAGGTGAATCAACAGAGACCAGAGGACAAAGAGACACTCCCTCCTGAGAGCTCTATCCTGTCATAACTATGCTAACAAGAACCACAGGATCAATGCTGGATATTTCCCTGCTTGCTCCATTTACAAAGCTAAATGTTGCTGTTTTTATTCAACTTCAGTTGGTTACACAGGGCAGTTTCAGTTGTATCAGTTTATTAAAGTGTTCAACAGTATCAGAGATGTTCAAAAATGAAAAATAGCTAATTTGGGGGAAATAACATTGAGTGAGATTGCTTGTTTACTTGTGGCCCAATGTGTACAGCAAGATGACAAGAAAAAGGCAATAATGTGACTCGTTATGTATGAAATATGCTTGTACAGCTTCCAAGGGATTATGCATGACTTTAAAGCATTTATCAGGATTATTAGGTGATCATGCCATAAAACTAAAAATAAGAGAGTGATTGAAGTCTGCCAATTACTGTAGCCACAATATGATGTGATATAGTCTGTGACATAAATATCCACAGCTGTCCAAGATAAGGCAGTACAAATGCATGGGCAGTTTAAACATACTGAACACCAGCTATCATCTAAGGATAAGGCTAGTTGGGGAAATCTAAGAACAGGCGGCATACTGAAAAGTGAAGAAGGAGCAGACTGTATTTTGTTAAAGCAAAGATTGTACTCTGGACCAGAATTACTGCTGCCTTTATCTCTGGCTAATCAAAGGCACAGTAAAACCAAGATAACATTAGTTTAGTCTGTGGCATGAGAAGGTGCGGATAATATGGCAATTACGTCAGCCAGAAAAGAAAAGTACACTGGGAGAACAACCTATTATTACTGATTGTTATTTTTCAAAAACAGTACTTTATCAGAGGTCACATATTGCAGACGTGATTAAAGAGTATAGGCAGTGAAAATTTTAGTATGGACTGAATTTTCCTGCAGTTTGAAAAGTGTTTCTGTTTGATGGAATACAACTGTTTATGGATACAAAGATGGCACTGGAAAAGATGAAAGAGTTACTGCAATTGCTGGCTCATGATGTTGAAGAAATGGATTATATTCTTCCATCTAATCAGATGAGCCCTCCATTTCAGTGGAAGCTGAGGATGATTGGATGATTAGGATAATGGAAGCTGAGGATGATTGGGATAACGGAAGCTGAGGATGATTGGGATAATGGAAGCTGAGGATGATTGGGATAACGGAAGCTGAGGATGATTGGGATAATGGAAGCTGAGGATGATTGGGATAACAAAAGCTGAGGATGATTGGGATAATGGAAGCTGAGGATGATTGGGATAACGAAAGCTGAGGATGATTGGGATAATGGAAGCTGAGGATGATTGGGATAACGGAAAGAACAATATAGGAAATGCAGAGTGCTTATGTACTCCTTGGGTGGCATACAGTGGCCAGACAGGGTTTATCTAGCCACACAATTTTTTTAGATTGAACAGTTGGCTGTTGCTAAAAATATGGATTTTTTTTAATGGAAATTGGACTTAATGGCACTTTCGTGAAAGTTGAACGACATATTCCAGTTTGCTTGACATACATGATGCCTTGAAGGTTGTCTGTATGGAATATTTTCAGACTAATTGATGAAATACTAGCTAGTAATTGTTTAAATATTTCAGTGGCAACCATTAGTATACCCACATTGAACAGCTATCAATATTACTGGTACATATTCTGTTTCAAAATATATTTCCCTTACAGAAAATTAATAAGGGATATAATAGTTAACAAAGATTGGAGATGTATGGTAAAAACGATTATGTTTTTCTCTCTTCCTGGTTTTCTCTTTACTGGGCCGGTATCATGTATGTTTTCGTACTGTTCACAATCTTTAGTAGTATGCCTAGATGATTTAAGAAGTATGCTATCACTACATATTAAGGGAGTCTGACCATATGTATATGTTGAAGTGGCTATTAATTCTGTTTGGGCTCTGTTTAAATGATTGTCTTGGTATCTTCTCATTATGCCTGCATACGTTTTCATACTGATTATGAGACATAATAATAGTCATGGAGGATTTAAGAAGTTTGCTAGCCAGAAGTATTAAGCATGTCTGATTAGATAAAGAAATACTGATGTGAACATTACCACTGCTAAACCTCTGTTTCATTTACTATCAATATATCTCTCAGTTATATCTACATAGTAGCTGACAAAGGTTGGAAACTTTATATAGTAAGAATAATCTGCATGGAAACTATAAGTACAATATTAGCATGATACATCAAGAGAATATGATTACAGAAGTTAATACACATGAAGTTAATGCTAGTGTTAGATGCCTGATTATATGACTGTTTTGACTTATGTTAAAGCACCTTTTAGCTATGGTTATAGATTTACAGATCTGTAGGTGTTTATGTAACGTGAATTATGATAGCAAACAATTTTTGACAACAGCAGAAATCATTTGTGTATGTGAGTTGAATATGGAAGCAAACACTGACAGAGTTCTTACTAGTGTTAGATCTGTACTGAAACAAAAGCAATTCACAGACTCCACTGGCAGCAAACTAGGTTAAGAAATAAACCTAGAAGGTTGAATTTTCACATAAAATCCTTTATTTGCTGAAAATAAAAAAAAATCAGGTTAGCGCTTTTGTTTAAACCATATGTTAAACTTCATCAGACCTCAGATTCAGATCTTTTTCATTTTTTGAGTGTTAGATCTGTGGTTACATGATTTAGTTTAATTGCTAAGGGATCTGTTATTTATGACTCCATACTTATAAACAGTAATATCTTCATATAAATGTTTTAAATGTTTATGAACAATGCTTTTTATCCCCCTTCCCCACCACTGAAAGAACCTGCCCAACGGTTCCACTACCTGCACCCAGTAAACCCAATTCTTCCACAAAAACAGGAGCCCAACATCCCCAGGTTAGATAAGAGTCCTATAGCCTATTCACTCATAGGTGGTCAGCTTGCCAGTGCCTTGGAGTGGTCTACTTTAAGGCAGCTTGGAAACTCTCCATAGGTGTTTGGTCATGGAAGGAGGTGGGCATGCTCCCACATATGCCTCCTATTCACAAAAAAAAAATGTCCCTGCCTGATGCAGAGCAAGCCAAAGCAGCAACTACAGGTGGGCAATGCACCAAGCCACCACTAGGTATCATCAATGAAATGGACCTAGCAGCCTTCCTCCCCCTTAGGATGAGCAAGCTTGTACTAGCTGCTTGACCTCACCCTCCCCTATCCAGTCCCTCCGAATCCTGTGCCAGTAACCAAACATAGGTCATCTGAGCTGCAATAAGTGCTTCATCAATCCATAGCAAAGGGGCAGCAGTGTTTATGTAATATGCTAATCAAGACAGTAGGTGTTTTTTGGAAGTAATATTAGTATAGTTATTATAGCTATTTTTATTGCTGTTTTTTATCACTGCTTGCCCTAATGTTTGGATATTACTGATTTAAAGTTATATATTCACATATGTGTTTAATACAGCATATTTAGTCAAAACTATTAAATGGGTTTCAACTACAGAAGCACACATGGGTATAACTTTTATTAATGTTAAGTTCTGGTTTCAAGAAATGTTTAATGTGATTTAATGGATAGGATTTAGGCATGATTATTAGTATCTTTGTGCTTCATAGATGTTCAGTAAACAATGAAAGGTAGTTTTTAAGTGATATTCAGGGCAGTTTGTTGGGTATTGCTGAGGCAGAATTTGAGGTCTACATACTCTGTGGTTATCTTTAACTCACATTAAACTCACACTGAGACTGTCCTTGTATATGTAATCTGCTTTGCTTTGTATTTTGGGGAGCAATAGTCAAAATTACCTGCAGAGGGAATGGTTCATGTTATCAAATAATGAGGGTGTTTCTATGATTATAGTTGGACAGATAACTGTGAGCCTTTTATATATCATACTACTTTTATGTGTCATGGTTGCTACCTTTGCATTCCCCCTCAGTAGTGTAAACACACCATTTGCCTCAGGTTAGCCACACCCTTTTAACAAGCCATCCAGAAACACTAATTTTAAATACAAGTATACCATGATTGCAGGGACATGGAGTCCTAGCAAAGGGTTCCATGCCCCACTTGCAGTACTCTCCTTACATGTGCATGGTCTTCCCATACTCTTCACTGTTCTCCTGTATTATGTTCAATACATCTGAAGTAATGAAGAATGCAGTGCAATAACTATCTAGGAAATAAATTAATTAAGACAGGGATCAGGAGGCTGCTATTCTTCAGGCCAGGAGGTGCATTTCAGAGCTTTTTTCTGCAACCTTTGATAGAATAATGGGCTGAAAAAAATCATGACTAAAGAAAGAAATATATTATTTTTTTTCAATGAAGAAATAAGTTGTGCAGAATGCTTAATGTTTAAATATGACAAATCAGCAGTTACCAATAAACTGGGAAGTAATTATCCATAAACTGAAAAGAAAAATACTTGTGAGGAATCATAAAAGTATATCTGGAATAAGTATCTGCCTTCCCACTTCCCCCTCAAAAACAATATAATCACCTTCTGTGTTCTCCTCTGGTCTTAGATGGGGATGAAAGTGAAATTGCTACTGTCTTATATCTAAACAGCATGTCTCCTCTCCCCAACCCCAAAAGGCATACCTTCTGTATACCCTTCTAATGTCAGATTGGGATGAAGCTGAAAGAACAACTAGAATGCAGTAACATATATCACCTCGTTGCTGTTAGAGGTATATACAGAATGCCTCCTTACTCCTATCCCCTAAAAAGATAGCCACCTGTCTACAATACTCTATTCTGTCTTGTTGATCCTAAACAATGCACTCCCCTAGACAACCTATTGGTTTTCTGTACACATCTTTGAAGTCTTATTCTGAGAAAAGTTAAAAAAACAATGATCACACTGTCACCAGTCCCGACATAAGCTACACTGACCTTCTGTCCACATCTCTGAAGTTTGACTTTGATTAAAATTAAAGAAATGATAGCTACATTGCCAGCAGAGCCTACTCAGATTATTACAATATTTGCCCTCCCCTGAGCAGAACTGGTTTTAAACTAAGATGGGCACAAGGCAGAGGCCCCTACTAATCCTGTGTTAAGATCCACTTGTACAGACAGCAGTGGGGATTTCTAGAAGCTAAGACGGTATAGATGCTCTGTGATGCATTTTATGCCTTATTTTTGAATGAACATTATCGTTTTTTTCTACTAACAAGATCTGTGAATGTGCCCATCAATACTTTTCAAACACACACACACACACACACACACACACACACACACACACACACACACACACACACACACACACACACCAGACAGACACTGCATGTTTGCCTACATCCAAACTGAAGGAAAGTATAGTTGTGTAAGTAAACTTACCATAACAGTAGATGTTTGAATGATCACTGTTGCAGTAGCCTAAGCTGTATGGGTTATATCCTGCCAAGGATATAATAGCTGGCCATCTTCAAAAGCTTCAGGGCACCTTCCACACACCAAAATTGTTAGGCAGCTCAAGCAATAAGCCCTTCAGAGCACTAATGCTAACTGAAAGAGGGAGGACAAGCCCTGACAGGACATAGCTAGGAGTAAAAATACATGAATGCCTGTACTCTGGCATAACAGTACACTAAAAATTAAAGGGGATGGAGGCATGGAGCAGCTACTGTAGCAGTGATCATTAGAACATCTACTGTTAAGTTTACTTACACAATTGTACTATGTTTATCAAACAGGTAACTGCTGCAGTAGCCTAAGCTATATGAGTAGATTAACATAGCTTACAAAATTTGGGAGGTGGAAGGGGAAGGTTCCAGGAGCCCCTGGAGAATGGCCCAAACGAAGCCTGATCTAAACTTAGAGAAGGAATCAAGATTGTAATGAGTTATAAAAGTATGTACAGAAAACAAAGTTGTTGCTTCTAGAATACTTCTATAATTCAACCCTTTTCAAAAAGCCACAGGTGAAGTCAAGGCTCTGGTAGAATGAGCCTCAACACAGCCTGGAATGGTTTTGTTGGGGTTGGAATAACAACAGGTAATAGCCTAAAACAACAATTTAGAAATAGCCTGCTTAACATAGGTTGCTCCTTCTTCTTACCTTCACAAGAGATGAACAACTGATCAGAAGATCTTCAAGATTTTGTTCTGTCAAGATAGTACCTGAGTTGTTTGCAGATATCCAGGGTATGCAGTATCCTTTCTCCCTCACTTTTTGGTTTAGGAATGAAAACAGGAAGATGGATAGTTTGGCTTAAAGTAAACTCAGACACCACTTTAGGGATAAAGGAGGATTAATTATCAAGAAAACCCCGTCTCGGTGGAGAATGGCATAGGGGTGACCCACCATAAGAGCTTGAAACTCAAAATACTCTTCTTGCAGAGGTCATATCAATCAGTAAAATAGTTTTCCATGTTAAGATCCTCAAGTCAGCCTGATGAATTGGTCCAAACAGAGCAAGTGTTAGCTTCTCTAACATAAATCTAAGATCCCAAGGAGGAACCACTGGTTTTCTTGGAGGTCTCATATGCAAAAACCCTTTCCAAAACATTTTCTCAAGAGAATGCATTGAAAGAAGGGGATCCACAGGCAGACATTCTGAAATGGCCGACAACTGAACCTTGATAGCAGAGTAAGAAAGGCCATAAGATAGCAACTCACACAGATATTATAAAACCAGGGAAAAACTTTCCCTGAATGAATGTTGATTATGTTGCTGGCAATAACAAGAAAACCTTTTCCATTTGTTAATATGCTTTTCTAATAGCAGGTTTTCTTGCCTCCATTAATACCTGATTCATGCCCCCCATTAAACAGGTACCTAATAGGAATTAAGAACCTATCATCCAGGCAGTCAGTTGAAGTTGTTTGGGATCAGGATATATCAAACACCCGTGTTCTTGTGTGAGTAAATCCATTCTGTGAGAGAGTTTGTTGTAATTTCCCCTGACCAATTCCAAAAGAGGAGAACCACTACTGCCTGGCTCTGAAGGGTGTCAGTACAATGGTCTTGGGGAATTCCATTTAAATTTTAAGAAGTACCCTGGATATTAGTGGAAAGGATGGAAAAGTATACAGGAACATTCCTGTCCCCAAGGAAATGAACAGGTATTGGTCTTCCAGGCCTTCTTGCATGGAGTCCTGGGGCAGTCTTTTACCAGCTGGTTGTTCAAACAGAAAATGAAGAGATCTACTTGAGGAACTCCCCACAGATGGAGCAAATATTGGAATACCCCTGATCCAGTTTAAATTCATAAGAATCAGCCTTTTGCACTGCTTGGCTTGTCTGCCATGCAGTTTTGCTCTGGCAGCATTCTACATTCCATCAGTTTTGCTCTGGTGGAATGCAGGATGCCTGCAAAGTGAGGCTGTGCTGTAAAGCTATAACCCAAACAATCATGGCTAGTTTTTATAGTGGTAAGACTTGGTTCACCCTTGCTTGTTGGTGTGCCACATGACTGTAGTATTGTTTATAACAACTTGAAGAGGTCCAGGGGCCACAAATGAATCATAGAGTTGAATGCCTTGATTAGAACAAAAATCTCTTTTGCATTTTAATGCTTGCATCTATCCTTGTTGTCCCACACACCTTGCACTTTTATCTCTCTTGCCACTGCTACCAAGCAAAGTCTGATGTGTATGGGATAACTGGCTGTTTTGGAGCAGGTAGAGAGAAAGGGAAACCTGGATTTAGGGATATTTGTTGCCTCCACCAAGTGACATCTTCTGATAAATCCCAAAACTGGAATTTGAAAAGATAATGGGTGTTGGTATTGGAACCAGAGAGACTTCAGATACCTTTAAATCTTCCTCATGTGGAGTTTTGCCAAGGGTATCATGAGAATCACAGATGCCATGAGACCCATAATCTTGAGGTATTCCCTTGCAGAGACCAAAGTCTGAGTAGAAAATCCTTGAAATAGATCTAAATATAGTGGAGTAAGAAAGACTATAGGATTGTAACTCACACAGATAATGTAAAACAAGAGAAATAATAGCCCTAGATGGGCTCTTTGTACAGAGGTGTCAAACAGATACCCCAGGAACACAATCCTGTGTGATGGAGTCAAAAAAGACTTTTGAATGTTCTCTTGGAATACCAGCTTGTGTAAGAAATCCCTCACCCGAGAGACAGAGAGAGAGAGTGAGAGAGAAAGAGAGAGATTCCTGACACTGAAAAAGACTCTGCAAATATAAGCAAGTCATTTAAATATGGAAAAATGTGGATACCCTGTAGCCTGCAATGAGCTATACCTGGAGCTAGACATGCTGTGAACACTCAGAGCAGTAGGTAGTCTGAAAGGTGAGGCAGAGAACTGATAATGTGATCCAGATACGCAAAACGTTAACAGACGCTGAAGTCTAGATGAACAGGGATGTCATGGTAAGCATCTTTTGTATCTAGTGCTACTAGAAAACATAAGTGAGGAAGAAGAGGTAACAAATTAATAAATGACAGCATTTTAAATGTCAGTACAATCACAAACTGTTCTCTAGACATTTTCTTTCTTTGGTACTAAAACATTATTAAATAAAAACTTTTCCCAAAATGGGAAGGAGGAACTGTCTTTATTACTCCCTGAGATAACATGTGTTGTAGGACAGAGGAAATAAAGACGTTTGGTTATGTGGATGAAGAAGAACTGCCTAGAAGGGAGGAATTTTTCCCACTGCCATCTGTAGCCTTGATGAATGATTTTCAGAACCCATTTGTCTGAAACTATTTGTTGCTAAAGAGAAAAATGGAGATTTAGACTTACTGGACGAGACAAGGAACTGCCAGGGTGGGAGGTGGGCATGCCGTTGCATAGTCATTCTGACTTAACTGTCCTTTGTTTTGGGAGGCTACTGCTTTCATTTTGGAACCTTTTTGCCATTATTTTTAAACATCTGCTTACCAGCATTTTGCTGAGGCTGTTTATTATGTTTCTTGTTAAAAATGGACAAGTAGGTACAGAATACCTCGGAAATTTTGTAAAAGGAGGACTGAAAAATCTAAAAGATTCCCTAAATCAGTTTAGCCCTTTCACTGTTTTTTGATAACTTCTACAGCAGAGGATGCAAAAACTAACCCTCTATCTAAAGGAAAATTTAAAATCTAATTTTTTACATTTTCTGGAACTGGGAGATCTTAGGAACACAGCCGGACAAACCTCCTCAACACAGTACCAGTGGCCACAGCCCTGAAAGAAATATCTTCAGAATCATGAACATACTTTAAACAATATGTACTGACCTATGAAATGAAAGAAAGTAAACCACTCAAAGCAGATTTTTCCTCACAAGAAGGAACCATGGATGAAACATTCCTCGTATTTCCAATTAATCAGAATAAACTTTAACATATGAGCCTGACAATTCAGAATTCTAAAAATAAAAACTTCAGAAGCATTTGCTTTTCCCCATACTTATCAATTAATTTACCAAAGGAGAAGGATTGGAATTAACCAAATGTTTAGCAGCAGGTGGATTAACTAAAGCTATAGCTGCTGGATCGGATCTGGTATGACTGTATAAAAACTTGAAAGAATGAAGAATCTTATACAATATATCTGCTTTCTTAGGGACAGCAGGCAGACCATGAGAGAACCCTAGGCTATGACAAACACATCATCCAATGCAGATACCACTGGGGGAATGGGTGAAGATTCTGGAAATTGCATTTGAAATAGGTCATAGTCAAGGGCGCCCGCAGGCAGGTGCAAGGGGGTGCACTTGCACCCCCCTGGAATCGGCTAGATAATTTCAAAAAAAGTTTTTTTTTTTTTTTACGTGCGTTCTTTAAGAAGAAAGAAGTCCGTGCTAACAGTCCAGTCGCGAGCGTGCTGACATCATCGCTCTCATTTAGACGTTTGTGAGCGGGAACACACACAGACGGGTTTACAAGTGGGATGATTCGAGCGGGACCTGAAACGAACGGAAGATGGGACCTGAAACGGAATAGCAAGCGGGAGTAAACGGACGGAAGATGGGACACGAAACGGAATAGCAAGCGGGAGTAAACTGACGGAAGATGGGACACTTTCAGGTAGAGGTGTGTGTGTGTGTGTGTGTGTGTGTGTGTGTGTGTGTGTGTGTGTGTGTGTGTGTGTGTGTGTGTGTGTGTGTGTGTGTGTGTGTGTGTGTGTGTAAAATGCCCCAGGTGTACATGGTGGTGGGTAGAGAATAAGGCTTGAACCCTGTACCCAAGTGGCAAGAGCCTGAATTCCCTACCCACCACCATTTGTAAAAATGTTGCAGGATTTTCCCTCATACTTTTTCTGTTCCTCATAAAATCTGTGGTTTCTGCATTTGTGTCCTTGTTGCCTGACAGCTACATGTTCTCTGGTTTTATTCTTGGCTGTCTGGAGTGTTTCTCCCTGGGCCTCTGCTAAAAATTAGCTTTTTTTTCAAAGTCAGACTTTCCTGGTTAACAAAAGTTAAAAAAATGGACACACTTCAATATCAGACTTCATATTCTTCAGAAAGTGCATGGTAACAAAAGCTTTTATTCTAGCAATTTTCTAAGTGTACAAGATGGATATTTGAAATGTATCCCTGTGTTTGGGACTGTATTCCCCCCATTATTGGCTTCGTCCAGGTTTTGTGCTAGGGTTGAGAGTTATGGTAAGAACTGAATTCACTGAATATGTTTGGGGGCTGTATTCACCCATTATTGGCTTTGTTTAGGTAGCGTTTGGGACTGTATTCCCCCCATTATTGGCTTCATCCAGGTTTTGTGCTAGGGTTGAGAGTTATGGTAAGAACTGAATTCACTGAATATGTTTGGGGGCTGTATTCACCCAGTATTCGCTTTGTTCAGGTATTTATTGGCTTCATCCAGGTTTTTTGCTAATGTTGAGAGCTATGGTAAGAACTGATTTCACTGAATATGTTTGGGGGCTATATTCTCCCATTACTGGCTTTGTCCGGGTGTTATTTGCTAAGAGGTTGAGAGCTATGGTGAGAACTGAATTCACTGAATGTTTGGTGGTTGTAGTCACCCATTATTGGCTTTGTTCAGGTATTTTGTGCTAAGAGGTTGACAGCTGTGCTATGGTGAGAACTGAATTCACTAAATGGTAGCTATTTAAGTTTCAGTCTTCCTCTTTCACAAAACAGTTGATTTGGCGTAGTGGTATGTTGCTCTGACTGTTTTGCACGGGGTCCCCTGGGTTCAAGACGTGGCAGTGAAATGTATGATGGTAACGCAACATTTTATTCTAGCAACTTTCAAACATTATACAAGCAATGTTTAAAATGTGTCCCTGGTTTTTGGCCTTTTGTCCCCAATAAATTTTGGCTTTTTCCAGATTTCTTGTGCTGAAAAGTTCAGAGATACAGCTGAGTGTCGAGTAGATTTTACAAGGAGCTGAGAGCTGCAGGGGAGCAAAAGTTTAGTGCTGCTTATGTTTAGTCTGCTTGCATTGTTAATAGCACAACAGATAGTGTACTTGCTTTAGATGCTGAAGGCTGTGGGTTCTACTCCCACAGTAGGTAAATGCATTGCTGATGCTGTATTGTGTTGTAAAGTGGGTGGATGCTGCAGTCTTTTTGGCAAAGATACCTAGTAACTATGAACCTGTTAACAGTTTGCTATCCATTCCCTATTGCGGTATTACTAGCTTTTCATTTTTTATTGCATGCAACAAAAGCAATTTATTCTTCAAGGGTAACAGGCACTTTATTTGTAGATTAAACAATGACATATAAAGTGTTTGCTAGCAGCAACCTCTTTATTAGTTACAAATTTTTTCAATGTAGAGTTTACTACTTCAGAGATTGTGTATATTTTTTACTGATACTGGTGGACTTGAGTAGACTTTTTATGATGGAAATGTTCTGAATTGGGCAGTTTTGTCATAGGTGGATGTGTTATGTTTCATTGTTTACTGGAAAAATGTTCAAAACAATAAATTTAAAATGCCCTCTAACAACTGTACTGTATTGTACAAGGAATATAATGTAATACAGTCAGGAAGGTGAATCAAAGAGCACGTGTATGTTATGTTCGAGGGGCCTATGATTTTGAAGACAGCCCAGAGTTAATATTTGCCATTGGCAAAATGTATTTTCTCTGAAAGTGGGTTTCAGTGCTGTTTCAATGCATGTGAGTTTCAAGAGCAGGGAAGTTTTAATGTTAGTCTATTTTCATTGTGAGACTGCATTGCTTTAACAGATATGTATTAGGGTTTGTGCTGTAAAATGCAAAATAAAACTTTCAAATGAAATCCTAAATCATCGCAGAAGTAAAGCAGTATGCACATTAGTGTTTATGATAAATGGGGCAAAATAACCAAGGAATGGGATATTGGAATGGCTGCAGGGGGGAGGCTCCATTTGACCATGATTTTGTGAGGGGGGGGGTAGCAAACTCAGACAGCCCCGGATGAACTATACCTCTCAGTTGTCCATATCTTTGCAGAATGAATAGATATTTGCTGCTTATTTTTGGTTTGTTCCTCAAATTTGTGGTTTTCTAGCAAATCATTTAGGAATGAAGCCATTAAATGACAGACATTGAGTTTCAGATGTCATAACCTTCAGAAAAATGCATGCTAATGCAAGACTGTCTTTAAGTTTATACAAGAGCAATTTTTAGTAGTGTTTGTATGTTCCCAATATATTTGGCCTTGTTCAGATTTCCTGTATTAAGAGGTTGAGAGGTACGTGCAAATCACTTTGTAGATTAGGAATATCCAAACATCTCAATTGTCCCCAATTCTGGCTCAAAATGTTGCTCTCCCCTAATAATCCCTCCTCCAAAATGGCAATTTTGGAAGAAAATGTGGAGGGTTTACAATTATATATAACTGTAATGATCACTTATAGATTACCTTTATTTCAGAAATGCATGTGGATGCTCTTATTTTGTTAGCTGCTTCAAGTTAACTGTTAATATTAAAATGGTGTCCCTTTTTTGACAGGTATTTTTGCATCACATTTTGGTCCGTTTTTCATAAAATTGTGGTTTTCTGGCAAATTAGTGGCAAATCATTAAAGATTGAAGTTAGAAAATAATGGCAGACATTTGAGTTTCAGATTTCATACCCTTCAGAAAATTTGTACTAATGCAAGATCTACCTGTTCTATTTAAGTTATAAGAGCAATATTTAAAAATTGGCCTTATTTTTGGGCTTGTGTCCCACTTCTAGTTCTATGTATGGCTTTGTCCAGATTTCTTGCTCTGAAGTTGAGAGGTATGAGTGTCAGATCCATCACTGTCAGCCAGAGACATTTCAAATTGTGACATACTTATTGCACCCCACTCCCCATTGTAGTGGCTCTGGATGTGTCTATGGAAGGCAAGGAGCAGTTATGCAGTGTAAGTGTGCAGAGTATTCCCCATCCAAAGTAGATCACAAATACCACCGTGGCTTTTCATCTGTCCTTGATTTTGCAAAATGTTCTGGTTTTCTATCAGATTTTTGTACTGTTGATTTATGCTTCTTATTCAGGAACTGTATGCTGTCACAGTGCCCTGTTGCTCTGTTTAAGTAGCCATGGTTTAATGAACATCAGCTAAGCTTGTCGGAGATTGTAAGATGCAAGTAAGCTTTAGTAAGCTTGTCGGACATTGTAAGATGCAAGTAAGCTTTAGTAAGTATATTGTTAAAGAATTACCAGCATTGAAAGCCTTTTCGTTGTTGCCATGCAGAGAATATTTACATGACTAGATAATGTATAAGCCTTGGGTATTGAAATGCATATGACAGTATTTTATGTATTTATTTTATTTGCAGTTGGTTTGCCAGGATAGTCCATTGGGCCAAATGAACCCATTTTCAATGGAGTCCTGGGGAGAAAAGCTCCAAAACTAAGTAGGTTATTAATAGATATACAAATTATACAATTACACAGAAGTTAATCATACAAGAAATAACAATTTGCAAATAATACAACAAAAACTAGAGTGAGTACAATCTAGTGATGAAATTAATAGGTAATACAGACTAAAGGGAAATTTAGCACAAAAGCACTGAGAAGTAACAACATATTTGGAAGCATTTCATGACAATACTGAGGAATAATAACATATTAGGAAGCAATGCACAAAAGTACTGAGAAGTAATAACGTATTAGGGAAGCAATACTTAGGAAGTGTGGCCTAGTATATTCTTTCCGATTATTGTAGGAATAATAATATGTATGAGTTAGGGTGGGTAATTAGGAAAGTTGCAGGAGGAAACAGAGGAAGAAAGAAGATGGAGTTTGCAGGTGTTAGTTATGTGGGGTGGGAGCAAGAGCATTCCCACTGGGATACTAGATGTGAGTGAAGAGATCTTTTAAATATAAAATGGTTGGGGGTGGTGCGAATGGAAGGTGGTAGGGAGTTCCAAAGGCATGCAAGGCCATAAGACAGAAGATTTTTGCCTGGGGGACGAGTTGGTTTATATACTTCTAATAGATTTTGATTGTTGGACCTTAATACTCTAGCAGGAAGGTGCATTTTAAAGGCTGATGAAAGGGAGGGACAAAGGGAGGGGTTGAAAATGAGCTTATGTGCAAGATTTAGTTGAGTATATGTGAGATAACTGGGTAGCTCTAGCCATTTTAGTTTTGGAGAGAGGAACAGTGGTGGGTGGAGGACTTGTGGTTGGTAGCGAACTTGGCAATTTTGTTGTAGCAAGAGGAAAGTTGTGTTTTTAGAAAGGTCTGTAGATTAGTTAGGAGTGGAGCTCCATAGAGAAGGGAGGGGATAAGAAATGAGGTAGAGAGGGTGATTTTGGTAGCAGGTGTAAGGTAATGATTTTGTCGGTAAAGCATACCCAGTTTTTGATGGGTTTTCTTGATATTTAACTGTAGGTGGGAGTTGAATTTGAGCTGGTTATCAATTTGGACCCCAAGTAATTTGGTCTCGGACACCAGTTCCAGGGGTAGATTATTTTGTCTAGAGATGTGGAATGTGTTTATATTGAAAGAAGTTGCCTTAGAGGGGGTGAATAACATTAATTTGGTTTTAGAGGCATCGAGTGCTAGGTGATTCCTTTTCATCCATTGCTCAGTTGTTGTAAAAGCATCTTGAGTCAGTTTTAGGAGTGATGGGATAGAGGTGGCAGCGCAGATAATAGCAGAATCATCGGCATATTGGATGATGTCTGAGAATGGGATAGAGTTGCGGAAATCATTTATAAATATATTGAAGAGAAGGGGACCCAGTATAGAGCCCTGGGGTACCCCAGTAGGAGTATTTAGAAATGAGGAGGTGGCCTTTTTCCATTTGACTGCTTGAGATCTGTTAGATAAGTAGCTGGAGAACCAGTTCAAGGAGGAGGGAGATAGGTTAAGTTTAGAAAGTTTAGTTAGTAGCAGGCTGTGAGAGAGTGTCAAAGGCCTTAGAGAGGTCGAGTAGTAGGGTAGAAACAATTTGGCCAGAGTCGGGCTTTATTTACAGTTTCAAGGAAGGAGAGGAGGCGGTCATAGTGCTATGATGTGGTCTGAATCCATGTGTGGGAGTTAGTAGGTGATTATCTAAGAGATGTGGAAGGAGTTGTAGTTGGATACACTTTTCTAGGAGTTTAGAGATGGGGACAGAATAGCGATGGGCGGAAATTAGTAACATTGTTGTTGTTGCCACCTTTATGTAGAGGTATGATAAAGGCCCTTTTCCAGACTTGGGGTACTATACATTCTTGGATAGAGCGGTTGATTAAAATGCTAATAGGGTAGCGATTGCTTCAGCAGCTTTGCTAAGAAAGTAAGAAGGGATGTTATCAGGAGCATTGGTGCATGGCTTCAGTTTCATAAGGAGTTTCTTTATAGTAGAAGTGGGTATAGGTTTAAATGAGAAAAAAGGAGTGTGAAGAGGGAGAATTAGGGGCAGATGAAGCTGATGAAGTAGTAGGACTAGGAGGAGTGGAGGGATGGGAGTTAGTAGATGGGAATGAGGAAGTAGTAGCAGAGTAGGGTAGAGAGATGGTTGGGGATGGTAAGGGAGTTTTGGAAAATGTAGTGGTGTTAGAGAAAGATTACGTTAATTTGGAAATGGATTCAATGAAAAGAGTTAAATTGGGTAGCCAAGTCTTGGTCAGGAGCGTTTGGGTCTGGAGTAGGGGTATCTGGTTTGCTGGGGTTAAGTAGAGTAGAGATACCTTTCCAAAATTTCTGAGGGTTTGATTTTATTATTGTTTTGAAGTGTGGAAAAGTAGTTTTGTCGATTAAGATTATGAGCTTTTTTACCTTATTTCGAAGTATTTTATATTCATTGTAATAAAAGGACAGGATTACAGTATTTTCAGAAGCGCATTACATTTTATTGCAGACCAGTGTCTTATAGCAGTGTCTGTGTGTTAGTACACTTGTAGTTGGGTGGCTTTAATGGTATATGGTAAATAAGCATTGCTACCTTACTTAAAAGCCAAGCCCTGCAACAACTAGCTCCACACTGAAGTCAAAACACAATAGCTCTGGTGGGTAAATGTACTCTGTAGTAATCAAAAATGGCAAATGTTTAAAATAACTACAGCTTATGTGCAAACACAATAGGTAGTGATGAAACAATGCTCTGCTAAAAATTCTTTAATGCTCCACATTGCTGAGCTGCAGATCAGTTATCACTGGCTACCAGGATTTCACCCACTTCAGCTCAAGCACAGTGCCGTTCAGTGCAACCTTCCCAGAACTAATTCAAGTCTGACCAGAATTATTTGGTGTGTGTATAAGAGGGAGGTAGCATACCCCTCAGCTGTCCAGATTTTTGCCCCATATTCCTCCTAAAAGGATTGAAGTTGCTAAATGAGACATTTCAGTTTTAGATGTCATGTCATTTAGAAAAATGCATACTAACACAAATCCTGTTACTCTTGCAATTTTCTAAGTTTCTGAGAGCCATATTTATAATCTGTCCCTATTTATTTTAGGCTTTGTCCAGATTTCTTGCACTAAGGTTGAGGCCTTGAGGGGTGTGGTATGTTTGTGAGAGAGAAAGTGAAATGCCCAAGTTAGAGTTAGCAGGTGGAATTTTCAAGTGCATTTTCAAGGAACTGTGAGTTTTAAGGGAAGCTAAGTTCACTGCTGCTCATGCCAAGTCTATTTACAATGTGCAACTGTTTTGTTTAGCAAATGGTATCTCTATTGTGGTATAAAGTTTTAAAGCTATGTTAGTAGCACCACAAGTAGAATACTTGCATCTTAATGTAAAGGCTTGAGGTTCTATTCCTACAGCATATACATTTGTATGCTGCAGTCCTCAGGATGTCCTCCTTTGGATGAGATGCCTAATAACTATGAACCTGTTTTTCAGCTTGTCATCCATTTTCATTGCAATATACCAGCTTACCATTTTTTTAATTTAACATAGGCAATTTATTCTTTGACGGCAGCAGGCACTGAATTTGTAGATGAAACACTGAAATATACAGTTGTTTTCTAGCAACATCTTCATTAGTTTCAGATATCTTTAATGTGGAATTATTCAGATTACTTTTATTTCAGCAGAGACACTCAAACAAGTGTTGCTGTATAATACAAGGGATATAATTCAATTATATATTATAATTAATACAATCAGGTAAATCAAATAACTTTTGCATGGCCCTAACGGTGTGCAAGGAGCCTATTGCTTGAAAACAGTTCAAAGGTAAATAACCTGCCACTGGCCAGATGCATTTTCTTTGAATGTGGGTTTCAATGCTGTTTCATTGAATGTGAGTTTCAAAAGTAGAGAAGCTTTAATGCCAAGTCTGTTTTCATTGTAAGACTATTGCTTTGTTTAGGTTTAGTAAATGTCTCAGTGTTTGGGCTATAATGTTTGAAATAAAAGTTGTAAATGCCTATTGCTTGAAAACAGTTCAAAGGTAAATAACCTGCCACTGGCTAGATGCATTTTCTTTGAATGTGGGTTTCAATGCTGTTTCATTGAATGTGAGTTTCAAAAGTAGAGAAGCTTTAATGCCAAGTCTGTTTTCATTGTAAGACTATTGCTTTGTTTAGGTTTAGTAAATGTCTCAGTGTTTGGGCTATAATGTTTGAAATAAAAGTTGTAAATTAAATCCAACTGCCTGTAATCATTGTAGAACTAAAGCATAAAACAGTATGCACACAGATTTGAACAGTGTCTACAGTAAATGGGGAGAAATAGCCAAGTAATGGGACACTGGAATGGCTGTGTGGGCGGGGCTTGGGGTGGGTGGACTTGGGCAGGGCTGTTGGCAGGGGGCGGGGTGACCTATGTGGGTGGGGCTCTGGGTTTGCACCCCCCTGCAAAAAATCCTGCGGGCTCCCTTGGTCATAGTATTTTCTGAGAGACTGAGAAACCACAGTGTCCTCCCAGTGAAAGCACTGGCATATTCTTAAATAGTCTCAGAGAAAGATAATCCCTCACAGGAAGATTCAGAAATCTGAAAAAGCCCTGCATCTGTCTCCCCATGTCCCTGTCTAGATTCTGAACCCCAAATCTCTTCAGGAAAAGATTAATCCTTTTTTTTTTTACCCAAAACCACCTTATAAGAAGGATCAATAGTCTGAATAAGACCCCGAGCCAGAACTAATAAACTACTCCTGTCTGGATGAATTGTGCAGGAGCAGACAAATATTTAATTTTCTGTTTCTTTTTAAAAGGAAAATTGGGGCAAACAGATTTATTAATGGCAGCAGCAATTTCCCCAGGGACAGGTGCAGCATTCTGACTGAATGGGAAATATTCCCTGCTCCTTCTCCCATGATTGACAAGAGTGGCCTCCTTACCAATTGAGGGGACCCCAACAGCTACAGAGGATGTTGCGAAACCCCAGCGTATGGCTGCTGTAGGTTCTATACCAGAGGGAACCAGGGAAAAAAGATGACTAGTCTTTGGAACCAGACTTGACCACAGCAGAGTTACCCACCTGCAGCTCAGATAAATTGCTAGCCTGCTGTGGTGGCAACAACTGTTTGCCCAACTTTTGCTTTTTTGTGGCTGGAAGAAGGACCAACCATTGTAACATTAGTTTGTTCCATGATCAAGCTGAAAACTGTGCCTCTTTTCCAGGGAAACTAAGCAGCACAAGCCAGTAAAATTTCAAAGTTCCAAAAAGTCACTTTTCCCTAGTAAAACACCATAAAAAGCATTTTAATACACTTTACCAGTACCTAAAAGTAAAATAAACACTGTTTCTCCACAGGAAAAAAAACAGTTCTAGAATGTTTTTAATAACATTTAAACTGAAGGAAAAAAGTGCTCTCCATTTAAAAGTACAGTTAAAGTCTCATGACAGTCAGTTAAAACAAAAACTCCTAGTTAAAAGAAAAAGAAATTTCCTGACCAGGAAAGTAATTTTAACCAATAAATATCAAATGTTGTTGTTGGTCTTTCAGCTTTTTCCCGGTAAGGGATCACCACAGCGGAACTCCGGTCCACTAATGATTGGCAGTAGATTTTTATGAAACACTGAGGTGCCACTTCGATGCCCAACCTTCACCAAAGGCATGCCCATTTATGCACGCATGTTTTTCGAATGCTACCGAACCGCGGGGAGGATATGCAGACTCCACACAGAAGGCACTCCTAAGCCCAGCCAAGAATCGAACGGGAGAATCTCTTGCTGTGAGGTAACAACACTACCGCCGTACCACCGCAGCATCTGACCAATAAATAAATATCAAATATGGAAGGTTTTTCCACCCCAAAGGAAACTTATCTGGCAAGGAATGGAACAGCATAAGCTGACCCTTGATCCTCGAAAGCCTGCAAGGAGAGTGCTCTTTTCAGTGGCAGGAAAGCTCGGGGGGGGGGGGCATAGTGCCCAAACTTGTATTTTTAAACACATTAGTTTGTGCTGCGAGTTGCCTAATTGTTTGGGCACATAGAAGGTACCCCGAAGATTTGGAAGCTATATGGCTGTTATAGCCTTGGCATGATATAACTCACAAAGATTAGGCTACTGCAGCAGTGATCAATATGATGAATATCGCCAGTTCACCTATAGCATGTCTTTGGAGTGTACGAGGAAACCAGAGTACCTGGTTAAAACCCACAAAGATACAGAGAAGACATGAAGACCCTACACAGATCATGCCACACCCAAGAACTCAACCAGAGAGACAAGCACTGTGAGATGCCACAGTACCAACAATCAGTTACTTTCCCACACATCCTGCCTAAACCCTCAAAGATAACTACTTAATGTGTGCAGTGTTGAAGTTTTATTGTGATGGAGAGTGGAAGAAATTATGCCCAACCTGTTAGTCTTATATGCACTGTCTCCCCCACACCAAACACGCACACACACACACACACACACACACACGCACGCACACACACACACACACACACACACACACACACACACACACACACACACACACACACACACACACACACACACACACACACTCACACATGCACATAAGCCACAACAATTTTTATTTTCACACTGATTTCATCAAACATAATACATTTTGCAACACTGATCCTGCCACACCAGATTAATGAGAATTTGACAGTAATCAAACAATGGCAGGGTCTACCTCACGGCCCTCTTAATCCTCTCTGCACTGACTACTTACATAAAAATTAGCTTTCCACATTGTCACTTGCCTTGCAAAGAGTAACAACAGTCCTTCTCAAAAATTAGCTGTTCAGTGCTTCCCTCCTTTTTCTTTACTTTTTATCTGGGGATCAAGCAAAGTAAGCACTTCTACTGGCAACAAAACCAGCAGCAGCCTCCAGGCACACATGCAGGGAAAGGGAGTCTCTAGCCACTCCAGTGTAGAAGAAATAATACCCCAATGAGCAGCTGCTATAATACCATCCTGTCTTCCAAATTGACCTACATAACTCTCACCTGCCCTGATATTTTCAAAACATCCCTGATATTACCTCATATTTTTGTCCTTTCACTCACAAAGTTTTTGATTTTCTAGTAAATCACTGAGGATTATAGTCAGATCAATAATACCAGACATAAAACATTAGAATTTGATATGTCTTGCTCACATACACATGTTGATGCAAAACCTGTTATTGCTATTTTATTAACTTTTCAATGAACATAGCAATAGTTAAAAATTATCACAGATTTGTAGTTTTGCCTAGTTCTTACCAAAGACACTCAGAGCTACCATCAAACCAATCTATAAACAAATGGGATAGGCTATTTCAATTACACAAAAAGGGAAACAGGCTACACTTAAAACAGCCCACAAGGGCAGCTAGCTTAGTACTTGCCTATTAACCTATCAAACACAAATATGAACGGATGAGAAAACAAACAAACAAAAACACAGACAGAGAGGCCAACCTGAGCTATGAATGTTTCAAATTCCATGTGTTTAATATTGTTTGTTTACATTCTATTATCAGATCAGCTTCTCAGCCAGTCAGCAACAAGGACAGGCGGGCGCAGCCAGGGCAACAGTGTTTGTAACTTTTTGGTGGTCCCTGTAAGTGTTTTAGATGAGCTGACATCAAAAACAAACATTGCTGAACCTGGCAAAATATGGAAGCACTTCATACCTCTCAACCTCTTAGAGCAAGAAAACTGGACAACACAATAAATACTGGGGGGACAAAGGCCCAGAAATAGGGGCAATTTTTAAATATTGCTTCTACAGACTTACAAAGTTGATAGAATAACAGGTGTTGCATTAGCATGAAGGGTGTGAAGCCTGAAATTCAAATGCTTGTCATTAATTTCTATGTTCAATCTTCATACAATTGCCAATAATTTGCCAGGAAAACAACATTTTAGGAGGAACAGAATAAAAAATATGAGTAAAAAATCTGGATATTCTGTGAAAATCTGGGTAGTTAAGAGGTATGAAGCACTTACATGGACCTTGTGGCTGTAATGCCAGTGAACTGGACTAGGATTTTCATTTCCAAATTATCCAAAAAAAACCAGACAGGTGGCAAACTTACTATGGATTTATTAACTTACTATGGATTTAAAAGTGGAAGTGAATCATAAAATGCTCAGAGCCATGTTTATACCTTTGTTATGGATTTTTTTGTAATAAAAGAGATCATTACTAAGGCACATGATTCTCAGAATCATCATAGTCCATTGGGAACTGTATGAAATAGAGTATAAAGCATATCTAGACTGGTTTAGACCAATGATAATCAAATATATATACAGTTCTTTATTTACTTATGGTTAGCAGCTCTCCAAAGAACACTTCCACAGTATGAAATGTGTGCATTGGTTCGGATTTGATTTTGTATGAACTGTGTGTGTTGGAAGATGAATGCTTATTAGAGTAACGCATGCCAGTTCAGTGGCAATGTCATATTTATTTGCTTCTTATTTTCAAGGAAATGAAGGAAGGCCTCTTGATGTTAAATATTTGAGAATGGATGTAAATCTTCTTCTAGTAAGTAGTAAATTGAGTGTAGGTGAATGTAATATGCTTTGTCTCCCATAAGTTATGCCAATAGTAGACTTGTCACCTAAAAGGAAACAAAAATATTAAATGCATTGGTCGTATATTCAATGGCTGGTTTTGGAAAGGGACGGGTGTGATGTATATAGATGAGTGTGTGAGGAAGAGTAAATTGTGTTTGTAAAGTTCCTCCAGGAATGCACAGAGTTTGAGGGTGTTGTACTATTTTTGAAGAGTGATATTTTTATGTCTGCCTACTAATCTAAAGGAAGAATAAATGTATTTTGTAGTAGTAAGTCTCTTTCAAAAATGAGATTTATTTTAAAATAGATGCTATGTATGGAGGAAGTGCTATGAGATCATTTGATGGGAGTGACAGCGGAGGCTAATGGGCTGAGATTTAGCAGATGTTGTCTTAAGACATCAAGCAAGGTAGTTTGCCTGGGCACTCACAGAGGGTCTACAGACGGTTAGCAGGAAGCACCACCTACATTGTTTAAATTGAAAACATCAAACTATAAGAAGATCAGAAAGTAAATGAAACCATTTTAGAATGACAGGAAATTTTATTTTTCTCCTTTTGATATAATTTGATTTAGATGGGTTCTGTGAAGGGAGGCTTACATAAATATAGAAAGGTGGTTATGTTTGAATCAATAAAGCTACTGAATATGTATTGCATGGTGCTAAACGTACAAGTTATAGTTGCATGTTCATAGGTTCATAGGTAGGTACTAGGCTATCTGCCCGAAGGCATTTATAAGCTTAGCCAGAATGTGTAGGCTTTTTCCACCCCCTTAGATGAGTTCCCTGTGCCTCTGTCCAGCAGAGCCATTGAAGTGATCCCCGGGGTAAACTTTCTGTTTCCCATCCACTCGTCAAGGTTTCTCTTAAAGAGGGTTAGTGAGGAGCTCTGCCTAATGTAGACTGGAATCTTGTTCCAGAGCATGGGATGTCTCTGGGACAGGAATCTATCCCTCCAGCAACTCCTATTTATTGCTGTGGTGAGGTTTAGATCCCTAGAGCATGTGGCTCGAGGGGATATGGGTTGGACATGGCCTTGTATGTCAGGCCTTGTATGTCAGGCAGAGATCACCTCTGAGTAGGCGGTATGCAACCGAGTACAGCTGGAGTTTCTTCAGTTGAGCTGTATAGGGCATCTGTTTGAGGCCAGTGATCCTCTTGGTGAGGTACTTTTGTGGTCTTTCCAGCTGTTGCAGGTGTCTTTTAAGGTACATCCCAAATGGGGTGTTGTACTCAATGATGGGTCTGATGAGTGATGCGTAGAGGGGCACAATGACCTCTTTTGATCTGGATGCAAATCCTTTTGTGATTAGGTGGGCCACATAGAAGGATTTTCTAACTACTTTGAAAATGTGATTATCAAAGGAGAGGTTACTATCTACTTGGGTCCCCAGATCCCTTATTACTTCTTTCGTACTTAGGGGGCTACCACCTATGTGGTAGTTCGTTGGCACTTTGTTTTTTCCAAAGGGGATGACTATGCACTTTTTGGCATTTAGCTTGAGGCCATGATTTTGACACCAGGTATCTGTTTCAGTGAGACCCTTTTGGAGGATGTCTGTGTGCGCGGGAGAGTCGATTATAGCCCCTAGTTTGCAGTCGTCTGTGAACTTGGACAGCCATAGTCCTTCTGGGCTTGCCTGTACCTCTGAGAAGTATATGCTGAACAGGAGGGGTCCTAGGACTGAGCCCTGGGGAATGCCACTTGTAACCGGTTAAGAGTCAGACCTGGCTCCTGCAACTCTTACCATGTGGGTTCTGTCCGTGAGCCAGTTGGCAACCCATCTTGCAATGTAGGGGTTTATGTTCAGACTGGTGAGCTTGTCTATAATGCTTGAATGGGGAATGGTTTCAAAGGCCTTTGCGAGGTCTAGGTAGGCTGTGTGTACCACCTTTCCCTCATCTTTAGCCTTGGTAACTGTCTCAAAGAAGTCCACCAGGTTTAGGAGGCATGATCTGCTCTTAACTAAGCTGAACTGGGTAGGGTCCAGTGTTTGGAGGTTCCAAATGTCTCTGTTTATGAGATCCACGATGATGCTCTCCATAGCCTTGCAGACCAAGCTAGGCAGGCTTATAGGGCAATAGTTCTTAGGGTCTGTTGTGGCTCACCTTTGTGGAGCAAAATAATTGTTGCTGTGTGCCACTCTATGGGCATGTAGCCTGTGGAGAGGCTGAGTTTGAACAGTGTATTTAGATGAGGGGTTAGTTCATCTTTGAGCTCATGTAGGACACGGCCTGGGACACCATCCAGTCCAAATGATGCTGTGTTTTTGGCTTTGGAGAGGGCTGTTTTAACCTGAGTGTCTGTGATTTCAGGGGCACTACATTCTTCTGGTATGGTTATGGGCCCTTTTGGGGGTGAGAGGAGGGTGAAGTTTGCACTGAAACTGTCTGCCAGGATGTTGGCGATATCGGTCGGTTCAGTGTATTTTGTGCCATTCTGCACTAACTCCGAGCAGATCTGAGAATTGCCACTTAGATTCTTGACATAGCTAAAGAATGCCTTGTGGTTATCTTTGGAGTCCTTCACAATTTTTTCTTTCGAAGCTAGCCTTGGATGATTTTATGTGGGATAATAGTTTCTTGCTGATACTGATCAAGGACGTCTTCCCTTCTTGGGATTTTACTCTTTCTGTACTAGTTTCCTCCTTCTATTGTATAGCTTGTTTATGGCAGGGGTCCACCAGACTGGTTTCCTTTTCTTGGAGGAGTGAGTCTTGGTTTTGCTTGGGATTAGCACGATCCATGCATTCTTGTAGGTGCCTGTAGAGTGCATTAGTAAAGGATTTTGCAGCTTGGACAGCGTTATCCTTTGGCATGGGGGCTTTGAAACTTTCCACCTCGGTCTTAAGTAATATGAAGTTTGCTTTTGAAAAGTCTTTCACGGTAGTTTCTTTGACCCGGGGTGGGGCCAGAATGTGGATATCCAGAGTGATTATTTTATGGTCAGATCTAACCAGCGAGGGGTTGACCTCCGGTGTGGAACACCAGCCACCCATGTTGGTGATGAACAGGTCCAATATGTTGTCACGTCTGGTGGGGGTGCTGACCAGTTGATCCAGGGCATTTGAGTTTATAAATTCTAGAAAATATTGGGCAAGGGAGTTAGTACTTGAGTAGTTCTTCCAGTTAATGTTTGGGTAATTGAAATCACCCAATATCAGGGTGTTTGATAGGCACTTTATGTTTCCCAGTGTTTCCAGAAATGCGGAATGGGGGTCCTGGGACATGGTGGGTGATCTGTAGCAAGCTAAAATTTGAATTGCAGTTTTGCCCGTTGTTAGTTGCACGTGGATGATCTCTGAAGCATCATGCTGTGCCACTAACCTGGAGGTGTGGGTATCCTTGATGAATATGGATACGCCCCCGCCTTTTGTATTTTGGTCCAGGTTTTGTGGCCAAAATATATGGTATGAGTTGTAGCCTGGTAGTGCTGGGGTGCTCTCTGGAGCCTTAAACCAGGTTTCTGTTACTGCACATATATCGATTTCCTCCATACTGAGGAGTGCCTCGAGTGTGTGCATTTTGAGGTTTAGACTTCTGGCATTGAGTATCATTACCCTCAGTTTTTTGTTACTATTTAAGGCGGTGGGTTTGTCTTTTGAGCCTTGCCTAAAAAAGGCACTATGGGGGTGGGAAGAGCCTTGGCCAGCATTTGAAAGCCTAAGGGTGACAGGTGCAAGCCATCTCTAGCAAAGCAGCGTGGTTTGTCGAGCATGTCATCCCAGGCGGACAGACACTGGATCACCTTTGAATGACACCAGAAGCTTAGCCAATTGTTGAAATTGATCATTTTTTCTTTATATGTCATGTTATATTTTTAAACAGACTATATAAACTAGGAAGTAGGAAGGGAGATGGAAACGGTGTACATGCATTTGCATGTACGGCCGATGGCCGAACGCAAAAATGCCGAAAGCAAAATGCCAGAAACGCGGAATATCGAAGCTGCGGACGTCGAACCTGAGATTACCAAATGCCGGCCAGGTTACTATACCCTCCTCTCGACCCATGGTAGCGCTTGTTGTGGCGGGTGTGCAATTGGGACTTTCGAATTCGATGTTGCAGATGACATTATGAGCATACGCGAGTCTGAGATTTGACAATTTGGTTCGGAATTCCGCCGGATTGACCTTCGGGCGCGCGACCAATTGGATGCAAACAGATGGAAACTTGTAATAATATATAAAAGTATGTTTAGAATATCTGTTAATAAATAAGTACAGAAGTTAAGGAGGTATATATTTCTAATGGCAAATTTGATTGCCTGGGACACTTATAGGGTACAGATATAATTCAGTGCTAATTTCACAGTATATTAAAAAATAACAAATATCATGAAGCGCACTGCAGAGGATGGGCCTAAATAATAGAGGTAGCAAAGAAAAGAGTTTGGCACCATGGTACATAAGAATTTTTATTTTGTAAAGATCAGGTCTCAACAGTGTTGTTTTGGAGACTGTAACCAGCTGAGTGTCATTATATCCATGTTCATTGTCTCATTTTTTCTGGAATCAACTTTGATGTATTCGTAATGGCTAGTGTTTGATGCTTGACTTTTTCACCCACAATTGTTGTCCACTCTGTTCTGCACCACCCAAAAAATACCCATACCTTTGTTCACAAATATACATTTGCGCGTTTACTCTCATTCTCTTCAATCCTCAGAAAACATCCTTATGTAAATATTACTAAATGACTCCCATTTCTCTGACACCGGAACTGGATTCCCTCTTACCTTAACAGTGGCAGAGAACCCTGTTATCTTAAAGTCACTGAGAGACTACCTCCATAGTCAATTAACTCCACTCACACTCAAGGTATTGTGTCATTGTTCTGCACCAGTAAAACTCTCATGTAATGCATAAAGTACTCAGTGCACTGTAAATATTTGTTCTAGTGAATCATGTTTGCAATTTTTTATAAAGTTGTTATTATTAATGTGTTTTCATTTTTTCAAAAAAACTGCTTTCCATTTCTGCACTTGATTGAGTTTGGTACAATATCTGGAATCCTGTAACTTAGTTTAGAGCTTTCCCCTAGGTCTCTGCTTAAATGAGTTCCGCAGGTGGATTTTCCAAGTCATTACACTCAGTACAGAAATTAATAAAATAAAGCAGACTGATTGAATGTGCTTTGCTGTGCAGTATTAGGCACACTGTAGCCCCTTTACAATGTTCTTAATAAAATAAAGGTAAATTAGAACAGGCACTGCCACTAGTGTGCAAGCCTGCAGACTCAAAGCCAAAAGAGAAAATAAACAGATGCACCCTGTATATTAAAAGGAAAAAAATCAGCAGTTCCCGTGTCAGCATCACCCCCCCTTTTTTCTATTTTGTTCATTGGGTTGTGGGGTTTACATCAACAGTGACCATCATTTAGAACCAATGTTCACACTGCTTGGTGGCAAAATAAACAAAATGCTATCTTGTTTCCTGATACATATAAATCAAAATACATGAAATACCTTAAGTCATGCTTTTAGAGATATACTAAGAGCAGAAACTCTTAAAACACAATACCAAGAGATATTTACACCAAGCCTTTCTATAGCTGTATTCTACTGCTCAGACCCTCCCTTGAATAGACAAGAATGTTAAATATAATGGGTGGGTGTAACTTTCATTATAAGATTTATTACTGTAAGATGTAAAATCCAGAACCTTGCATAAAAGCATTTATACAAATCACTGCAGTTGCCTATCGCTTAATATATTTTACATTCGCTGATTACCCTTTGCCACCATAACAATGGCACTAGGTCTCATAGACTCGTTTTCCTTGCACTGTTCTTTCAAAGTTACTTCCTGTAACTGCCCAGCAATGCCTGTACCAGATGCTTTATGAAATGTATCCCCAGGCTAGCACTCACTCTAAGCATTTCCCACCTTATTCCCTTAAATATAACTCACTCACACTAACAATGATCAGTTTCCAGTTTCACTACATGAGACTATAACAGTTCATGGTACAGAAATATTGCAATTAAGTCATCATTCTGGCATATACTTATCCAGCAATACACAGTATTTGCTGTCATTCCATTTACATTGGGGTTCTTCTGTTTACTTACCTTTTCTGTGAACTAATGAAGAACCCAGTGAAGGAAAAAATGAAACTATTACTCCAAAACGTGGCCTTCTTTTTTCCCTCTTTTTCCACATTCTAACCATCAGAATGCACTGCTTGTGTGCTCTTAAAGACATACCAATACACACACACGCACACACACACACACACACACACACACACACACACACACACACACACACACCCCATTTGCAAATCTAAAACTGTATAAATATATATATATATATATATATATATATATATATATATATATATATATATATATATACACACATGGATATCCTGATGTAATGTATGTGAAAAATTATAAAATGAAAACTTCAATACATGAGTTGGCTTTTTATTCATACACTTTCTCTGGTCATTGTCCTTTCTCATTTTTATTATTGTAATTCATTACTGAAAAATGAAATGTTTTAGCCTTAGCCTGTTTCCTTCTCCTGAAACTGTTACTTTGATATGGAGATCATAATCATTTTGACAATCACAGATCGTCATGTCACTGCAGATTATGAGGTTTATCCAAAGGAAAGAGAAAGCATGTGACTTTATCTGGGGAATAATACCCTGCCTGCATGCAAATGCTCTTAGAGATAAACAACAAAGAAGATTAAATTAATGAAAAAAGATGCTGAAATTGAACCCAGGAGTGATAGCTCAAGGCATCAAAGCATTTGTGTTGGCTAGCCTCATTTCTTCTTATTATATCTGTATCTTCAAAATATCAGATATTGCTACACTTATCATTGCGGTGATAAAACTGTAGCCCACTTCAGTAAAGGGTGAAACCTGTGATTTATGATGACGATACAGAGGCTAAAACAACCTTGATTGACATTCAGACACTGCGTTTATTTTAAAGCAATCTGAAAGCAAGGAAAATCCCTTCTGGAAACAAGGACTGCCTGTGTGTGACTGCTGCCATAGCAACTAGACACCAATAATGCTGCCAAGAAAAACGCATCAACCTAAGTTTTATCGACACCATGTGAAATATATGCAAACAACAAAACCTTCTAGATGCCTATCCTTCCCAAAATATTAGGACATTTAAAGCATGTACATAGCCGCAATCACTTTGTGCTATCCACATTGCAGATGCAGGTAGGCGGCTGCATGAGATACAAACAGCATATACAAAAAAATGGGTTTGCTTAGCGAAGTAGATGATGAAGGTTATTTTAGAAATAAACTTTATTAAAACTATATATTAACAGCACACTGGTGGAGGAGGGTTAAAGAGCCGAAAGAAAATCTAAATAAATACTATTCTACATTCACTTCTTTGTAATGTGTACACAGGAAGACCATGCAATTTAAGACATATTGTCATTGAATGTTATGTTCTAACACCTTAAGATGACCTAATAACTTACTAAGAAATCCCACCTTTTGCAGAAAGAGCAGAAATAGTAAATCAATGTCCGTGGCTACTAACACAGCTTCTTCCTGATATAACCTTGTAGATACAATTCAGCTAAGTATCTTAGCGAGAGATCACAACCAGCTTTAATAGAAAAATACTATGTACTTCACTGTTCATAAGACATATTATACCAGACAGCACTATCCTTTACTAGCCAGGATAGTATAACTCACTCTTTCTTTTGAGTATTCCATGCACAAAACTGCAGTTTTTAAATCAGGTGAATCTTGGGCAGGGCAATGTACATTTTGAAAACTTTACATATATTTTACTGCAAAGCATTCATAGACAATTAAATTCAGTTTTTAAGTTTCAAGGTTTCATTATTTTCAGCACAAGAAGGAGTGGGTAGAAGACTCTCAGGCCTTTAGTGAAATCAGAGCATATTTGTACTCCTGGGATAAATGGCAGGCTTCACTGCGATCTAGCATAGCGTTTTAGTTGAGTATGTTGGATATCCATTGGAAAAGGCTTTGTTAGTTAATACATCAGGCCAAGACATTGGGACCTCAGGAAACATGTGATGCACACGAATGAACACACGTGCATGCAAGCACACACACACACACACACACACACACACACACACACACACACACACACACACACACACACACACACACACACACACACACAACTGCTTCTTCATAATGCTTTTGCACTTCACTGTTGAACCTGTACTTATCACTTAACTGACACTCATTATTACCTGTACTCTTAAAAGTATATTGAATTGCATATCAATTGCATAGCAGTCCCTTTAGTATAAATACCAGCAGATGTCCTTCTGGAGCTATAAACTATATTCAGCTATGCACACATTCCATAACTTTTACAACTATATCTAATGTGTAATGGGGCTACTAGATACTATGGAAAATCCAGCAAACTTAACTGGTTACAGCTATGTGCAGTCCTGAAACTGGAGTGGTTTCTTGTTCAGTCTACCACAGCAAGAACACTGAAGACTGAACTATTTCAGTCCAACATCACCCCCTACTAGCAGCATCTTGGGAGGTAGATGGTAAGAGTCTAATAGACGGTTCTCTGGTAGAATCCAATTTTGATTCTGTATCTGCTGACATCACTGTAGCTGACGACATGGTTCTCTGTTGACTTCACTTACAGTCTCTGACAGTTTCTTTTTGGATCCTTTCCCTTGATTTTCAAGCTTGAACATATGCTGTGGAAGTGGCATGTCACTTCCCTGCTATGCATAAGACATCAAGCCCTACTGATGAACTTGTGCATTTGCTTGCTTCTGTAGCTTAAGATATTTCTGATCTAACCTCCCCATGATCCTGTCTCCTTTCTTCTGCAATGGCAAATTCATTGCACCTATGTCATAGAACTGTTTCTGTTTCTACTGTCCATAAATGGAATTAACTATAAAAGTATAGAACCAGACATCATTCTGTTTTCTGGTACCCATAATAAAAAACAATATGGAAACTGTGTTCTCAGACCTTTTCCCCATCAGTAACTGAGCGGAAAATGTCTTACAGCCTGCAGTGGAATATTCCTGTACTCTAGCAAGATGTGTGTGTGTGTGTGTGTGTGTGTGTGTGTGTGTGTGTGTGTGTGTGTGTGTGTGTGTATACATATATACATAAAAACACCAAATCAACTTTCCAGCACTCACATAACACCTTCCAAAGCCTCCAAATGGAAATCCAAACAAAGGGAACCAAATGAACACTAAATTAGTGTAGTATGTTTAATCCAAGTAAAATAAGTGGAGCAAACATTCAGGTAATCCACATAGCGGCCATACTGCTTCACTAACACAAACCGGTGACTGGTTTCTCTCCCTGGCGTCATCAGTGTGAATACACAAGACAAATCTCCACATATTTAAATAGCAATGTGCTTCCCAATATTTAAAGGAACAGAGTGAGAAATATATATAAATACAAGTTTTATATACAGTAGATTATTCAAAACACCATATATCACACACATATATACAAAAAACATATATACATATATATTATATATTAAGACACCCAAACAGAAATATCACAGAAATGACTATACTATCATATGCATTTAGATAATAATGCATATGAATATATAATATAATATGAGCAAAGAGCAAAAAAAACAATATCATGATCAGCCAAAAATTGGCCAAAATCAAAAAGCAGTCAATATTATATCAAAACCTAAACAATCTTACCAGTGGTCATTAAGACCCGGTTTGTACAATGCTCCTAGTTTAGTTATCCACATCCGTTCTTTTCTATCTATTTATTTATTTTTATTTATTTTACATTTGTTAACCGGGAGAGTCCGACTGGATACATGTCCATTTTCAGCGGAGGCCCGGGGAGAAAAGCTCCAAGTACATAACAGACATATGAACATTGTAAATGCAAAAAAAGGAAGATAGTTGAGTTCTAAATACAATATAAAGATACATCACATCTTGGGGAAAAAAAAACAGCAGCATATAAAAAAAAACATAGGTCAGTTACAAAGGCAAGGCGCCTTGTTAAAAAGCGGTTAAGGATAGTGAGGTAAGAGAAGGGTAAATGATAGTGGTTAATCAGGTTTGGAACAGGGACATTGCCAGAGAGTATTGAGATGGGGTTTAAGCTTTTTTTTGAATTGTAGGAGTGAGGGTTCTGAGGTGAGCATGATCGGTAGGGAGTTCCACATTTTACCTACAAAGTTTGAGAATAGAGAATCCCCAGCAGAATTATTGGCTTTGGTAGTTTGAGCTAAGATCTTATTGGAGGAGCGTAAAGATTGCAGGTTAATATAGGGGTGAATGATGTTTTTCAGAGCTGGTGTTTTCTCTGGGTGATACAGTATCTGGTGAGCTGTTTTGAGTTGGTTGAAATGGAGTTGGCTGGAAAACTCTAACCACCCTAGTTGCTTCAAGTTAGTGCAGTGGTGCATTCTAAAGGTGGAATTTGTGGCAAATCTAGCTATGTGATTGTAACAAGAAGCAAATTTGTTAAGGGTTGTCTTGTTTAGGTTTGTAAAGAGGGGGGAGGCATAGAAAAGAGTTGATAGTAGGTGTGTGCTGGCAATTGTAATTTTTAGCGTGAGGAGTGAGAAAGTTTTTACTTTATAGAGAGCCAAGCTTTTTATAGATGGTTTTGATGGTAAGATTGAAATGGGTGTCAAATTTAAGGGAGTTATCAATGGTAACACCTAATAGCTTTGTGTGAGCTTCTGGTGATATAGTGATTCCATTGGAGGATGTAATAGAGAAGGTGGGGGGAAGAGTCTTGTTAGTGGGTGAGAAAGTAAGTAGTTTTGTTTTGTTGGGGTTGAGAACTAGTTGTCGACTTGAGAACCATTTTTCTATTAGGTTGAAGGTGTCTTGGGTTGAAGCAGTGAGGTTTGCCAGGTTGGAGGCAGTGCTGATGATAGTCGATTCATCTGCATATTGAATGCATGTGGCATGGGGGGTGATTGTGGGCAGGTCATTAACAAAGATGGTGAAGAGAAGAGGGCCAAGAATAGATCCTTGGGGAACTCCAAGTGTAACAGGTAGGCATGTAGATAATTTGTCCTGCCATAGAACAGCCTGTTGCCTATTGGATAGATAGGATTGGAACCATTTCAGCGTGGAATTGCTGAGTGATAGTTTTTTTAATGTATGGAGGAGTTGAATGTGGTTCACCATATCAAAGGCATTGGAGAGGTCTAAGAAAAGAGCAGATGATAGTTTATTATTGTTTCTGAAGTTATTGATGGTATTAGAAAAGGATAGTAGGGCTGATGTGGTACTGTGATTTGGCCTGAAGCCATGTTGGGAGTTAGCTAGAATTTTATTTTTGGTGAGGTGTTCCATCAGTTGTTTGTGGACACACTTTTCCATAATTTTGGCCAGGGGTGAGAGTATAGCTATAGGTCTGTAGTTGGTTAGCTCTAGTGAGCTACCACCTTTATGGAGAAGAATAATGTGGGACATTTTCCATATGGAGGGGATAAAGGCTTCTGACAAGGTACGGTTTATGATTATGGAGACGGGATAGGAAATGGCCTCAGCTGCTTTTTGCAGAAACTCAGCTGGGAGAAGGTCAGCTGCTAGCTTAATGGGTTTTAGTTTTTTAAGAAGAGATGTTATAAAGGATATGGGTACTGGATCGAAGGTAAATAGATGATCTGATGTAGTTGTAGTATTCTGCTGGCATGGGTAGTGGAGTGGGCTGGTTGTTTGTTTGAATTGTGTGGCCAGGGATTGTATAGTTTCTGTGAAGAAACTATTGAATGTGTTAACAATGTTTACAGGGCACTGTTGTTTGCAAGTTGTTGGAGTGGGGTGGTTGCCTGGCCTGGGTGCAGGAGCTTGTTTAAGCCTGCCCAGAATTTTTGTGGATTATTAAGGTGTTTGTGTTGGAGGTGGAGGAAGAAGTTTTTTTATCATTTAAGATCATTCTTTTAGTTTCATTTCTAAGTTGCGGAAGGTTTGGTGGGAGTGTGGGTCTTTAGAGGTGCCATGTGACCCACATCTTGTTTCTAGATAGGATTTTGGATTTTGTTTCCTTAGAGAGCCATGGTGCGGTTTTGGTTTTAGTTCTAATGGACCGTATTGGAGCATGGGAATCTAGAATCTTGAGGAAGGTGGTGTTGAAGTAGATAACTGCCTCTTCAAGAGGAAGAGACTTGAGTATTGTCCAGTTGTGGGCTTTAAGTTCAGTTTGAAACATGGAGGCGTTGAATTTATTATTGTTCCTGATTTTTTATGGTTGTAAGAAGGGGGTGATTTTCTTGAATTTGATAACATAGGTGAGTAAGTGATCACTCATGTCCTCTGGGTGAGTACCTGCTGAGTACTGGTCAGGATCTTTATTAGTAAGGATCCAGTCCAGGATGTTGTCTTTGTTTTGGGGTTTACCTAGTCTGGTAGGAGTGGATATGAGCTGAGAAAAGCCATGTAGATTTATGCTGCTAGATGGGGAGCTAGATGAGAAGGAATTCCAATCGATGTTGAAGTGACCTAACACTATGGATTCCTGGGGTGAGTTTGAGTTAACCAGTGGAGAAAGTCCTCTAAGGTTTTGTTATTATTGTTGCCGGGGGGATGTAAATACATGCTATATTTATGCTTTTATGTTTGTTTGGTTGAAGTTTTACAAGTAGAATTTTGGCATTGTTTCTTAGGAGGGGGTGTGGAGAGGCAAGGGAGATTTGTTATGTATTTTTGTAGAGTATGGCTACACCGCCACCTTCTGAGTTATTCGGTCTGCTCTTAGTATATCATACCCTGGTGGGATTATCTGTGTGTCTTTCGTACTTGGTTTAAGCCAGGTTTCTGTGAGACATAGTAGGTCTGGGGAACAAGTAGCTAAAAGGGCATGTAGGTTGTGAATCTTATTGTTTACACTTCTGATGTTTAGATGACAGGTCAGAAGAGAGTTAAAGGGTCTAGAGTTTAGATTGAGAAGTGGAGGGGAGGATAGGGTGGAATTACAATTGAGTGGAGGGGAAGGGCTAGGGTTGGGGTGGATATCACCATCTGTGGCTAGTCTGTGATTCAGAGTGGTAATGAATTTGAGGGCTTTGAGTAGAAGTTTGTAGTAATGTTTATCATTTGGCCTAATATTGGTAGGTTTGATAATTACATAGCGTTCGAGTTCTAACAAGGTGGGTGAGTAGGGAGTTGAGTCATGGCCTCTGTTGTTAATTATGGGTGAGGGGTTGGTTTGGTAGCCTGGGTGGTGGAAGCCTATGTAAGACCAGGTTTCATATAGGGTAGCTAGGTAAGGGACAAGTAGGAGGGAAAAGAGTTAGTATGATAAGCTTCCTGGGTGGTGTCATATTCCGTTTGATCTTAGAGGCGGTAGTGAGGTACAGGAAGTTAGTGGACAGTAGGGGAGTGGTTTGAGGTTATAAAAGTCAGTACTGGGGGGTGGGAATAGGGGCAGGGCGGGCGAGGCGAGCACAGCAGTGCTTTCATGAGCGGGTTTACTAAGCCACTAGAGCCCAGGTTTCAAGATGTAACTCCTGAATAATTAACTTGCAGGTGAGTAATCTCATCTAAACAAACACCAGGTTCAATGCCTATGCTTTGGGAGCTTGTTTTACAATTTTATAGCAGTTTGCCTTAGTTTTAGAGTGTGTTCTGTAGTTTAAGTGGAGTATATGCAAACAAGCTTGGATTTTTGTTTGGGTAAGCCTAGGGAGATTTGTGCTAGTGCTGAGGACCCTTAAATAATACTTTACTTTAAAGTCTATACTAAAATGACCAGATAATGACCTGTTTTGTTTTACAGGTTGTGGGCAAAAGTAGAGTAGTCGCTCGAAAAGGCGAAGTTCTTTTCTGCCTTACGCTGTGCAGGGAAGACCTGGGAGGGATAGAGAGAGCTTGATTTCAGAGGCAGTCAGAAGCAGCTGTGTAGCTTAAACAACATTAGACTACCCGAGGAAACCCCTAAACTATGTTAGTAAAATCTTCACATATCTTTACATATAGCATAAATCATTATAACACATTAGCATTTTACTGCAACAGTGCCTTATGACTGAGAGTCAAAGAATGTTGAATGTTGAATATCCTGCTTCTCAAAAAATATACAGAAGGCTCTCAATTTTCACTCTAATGAACAGCTCTGCAAAGAGCTAGTAGTTCAATCTAGTAGTTTAATCTAGTAGTTCATGTTTAGTTATGTTGGACAGTATATTACCTTTAACCATATCAATACCAACAAAAAGAAATTACGCTGTGTTATGTATTAAACTATGCTTAAATAATGCACTCCTTTGATGTTTACAATTGATATCACTTAAGTGCACCACAATTCTACTCTTTAAACTCCTAGAGGTCTGTCCAACATAAAAAGCCCACATTGACACACTGTCATATAGACCACCCACTCAGTACGACATGTTATTAAATGTTTGATATAAAAACATTTGGTGTATTGATGGATGTAAATGATTTTGTCCGTGACATCACCCTACAAAAAACACAGTTACCACAGGGATTACTGCCCTTATGTAAATTTCTTAATTCATTGTCTTCCGACCAATCTATCTGCTTGTACCAGGAAAGGGATTCACCAATATTCCTACCCCATCTGTAACTGTAAGAACAACTGGTATCCAGGCACTGGTCAAAAATTGGATCAGATTTCAATATGTCCCAATGTTTACAGATCACTTCCCTGATTTTAAATTTATTAGTACCAAAATTCATAACAGGTCTGGTTTTTGAATTAGCTTGTGACCTCACACTTGCCTGTTCTACATCTAAATACCTATTTATCAAGAAATCATCCTGATATAATTTGATGCAACAGCTTTATCTCTTCTGATGTTTTTATATAAATAACCTCTCTAAAAAAATCTATCACCCATTTTCTCCAATTCAGTTTTGTAGCATACATCTTCACTGCAAATGCGCCTAAGTCTCTGAAACTGAGCTCTTGGTATATTAGATGTAATATGTCTAGGGTGGCAACTACTCGCTTCTAAGATGGCATTCTTATTAAAGGGTTTTCTATAGAGACTCGTCTTCATGGTACCATCTGAATTCTTAGTTACAGTAACATCCAAGAAATCAATGCTCTTAGTTTCAATCCTATCAATAAATATCAGGCCAAATTCATTTGAGTTCAAATACTTCACAAACTCAGACCAGTTTTGAGTGGTTCCAGACCAAATACCCCAGCAGTCATCCAAATAACGAAGCTACATAATGAGTTCTTCCTTGAAAGGATTAGAGTCACAATATATCAACTACCACTCTTTATACCCCATAAAGAGGTCTGCATATATGGGTGCAAATGTAGTGCCCATCGCTGTTCCCATCATTTGTAAATAACATTCACCACAAAAGTAGAATGCATTATGTTCCAAAACCAACTGTACTAAAGTTAACAAAAAGTCAACATGCCTAGGCTGATATTTACCATATACTTCAAGCCAATATCTCAAGGCCCGTATACCCCCTCTATGTGGTACTCATGTACAATGATTGAACATCAGGGGTACAGAGATAGGATTCAGAGCTTACTTGCAGATCTTTCCTTAAACATAAAAAAGTTGTTAAAATCTTTTAATCTAGCTCTAACCAGACTGTGCAGTGGTTTTAATTCATGCTCTAGGTATACTGATAAAGGTTCTGTCAGGGATCCTCTCCCTGACACTATGGGTCTGTCTGGAGGACTCTGTATGGTTTTGTGTATACTGGGCAAGATATTGAACCATTGGGGTGTGGGATTGGATACCACAAGAAGCTGTTTAAATAGGGATTCTGATATATCCCCATTTAACTTGGAATTTAAAAGAAATTCATCAATTTTTCTTTTAAAATCCATCGTAGGATCTAATGGCAGGTTATAATAAAACCTACCATCCTTCAATTGCCTTAAAGCTTCTCCCATATAATCATTTTGTGCCCATAACACAATAACACCACCCTTGTCTGCCTTGACTTTCACAAGATTTTTATTACTCTGTAATTTTGTTTAAGTTTAGGTTTCAAGTATTGGAGATAATTCATGAAAGCATTATTAAGGGAAATCTTACAAATAGGCATATCAGGAAGAACTTAAATGGATCTTTATACTAAGAGCACATTGTGATCCAGGGCTGAATGATAGTATATCAATACAACCTACCTAAGAGCTAGACCACTGAGAAAGAAATGAAATGTACTTATTGCTTTGTTTAATTAATTATATGTATACGAATGGTCTTAGGGCTATAACTGAATGTATTGTAATTTTTATAGATGGAGCTTTTATATATGTAATTCTATATTTGTATATGTTAGTTTCTTATTTCTTTACTTTTACTTTCTCCTTTAATGCTGTATCATGTTGTTACTATGGTATTTAATGTGTTCAGATGCACTTTGAATTGATTTTTTTTTTGGTTTTAACTGATGAATTTTGAGTTGCATGTTAGATCTGATGAAGCTTACCGCGAAAGCGCTTATCTACAGTTTATCTTCTCATTAAATCCAATTTGTTTTTACCTATCTGCTGTGGACTACTTGGAATTCATATTTATTGTTATGTATTGTGTTAATTGGATGTAAATTATTTTCTTGAAGATTGTATCAAGGGTTATATTAAATTAAGGTCAGTTTGTCTTGATGCATCACACTTCTTCAGATTATTCCTTGCAGTATGAATTATACACTTAACTGACCCATTAGACTTTGTATACATTGGTCTTAATGTATCATGCTCAAACTCCCAGGTTTTGAATTAATTATTGAAGTCGTAGCATATGCAGTGTAGACCACTGTCTGACATGAGTTGTTATAGTTAATCATGCCTCAGTGAATATTGAATTGAACACATTAATCACTGACAAGCTGGCATATTCTTAAAATTAATGGCTTCCAGGTATTTAGAGTTAAACATCAGCACAAAATATAAAGCTACAGTTATTGTGTTGGAATAAATCAGTTCCCAGCTTTATTCATTGGAATGCTGAAATTTCAAGTGCAATTTATTCTTCTTTCTGGTTTTGGTTTCTATACATTCCATAAAGATTAGTCTTCACCACCTGTTCTATTTGTAAACATTATGCTGTGCAAATACATGAATTGCAAGTGTGTGTGTGTGTGTGTGTGTGTGTGTGTGTGTGTGTGTGTGTGTGTGTGTGTGCGTGCGTGTGTGTGTGTGTGTGTGTGTGTGTGTGTGTGTGTGTGTGTGTGTGTGTGTGTGTGTGTGTGTGTGTGTGTGTGTGTGTGTGTGTGTGTGTGTGTGTGTCTCTCTCTCTCTCTCTCTTTATACTTAGACATTCCCAAATGTTATTTATTTGGCTACAGTATTATCTGATTTCTTAGTACAGATGGAATAAAGATTTTATCTCCTTTACAACAAGGAACCTTGTATGCAGGGCAATTATGCTCTAAATGCTTAGTGTAGTTTAATTAGTGGATGAAGTTGTTTCATACTGTCTGGTCATCCTAACACTGCAGCTTCATGCAACAACTGCATTTTTATATCATCTGTTGTAACAGCTCTCAAATCCTGCAGTTTCTCAGCTAATACTGGTACTATGTCACAGCTCACAGAACTTCTGTCTTTTGGCAGATCTCCCTTACTGTCACTTGAATAGTCTCTACTCATTACGTCAGTAATGTGCATCAGCCTTCCTGGTTTTATAATGCACGTCCACAGGTTGAAGAGGAAACAGCATTCTCTGTAAGCCAGCTCTGTAAGGGCTTGTAATCTGTTTCAGCTTTAGTACACCTCCCACACATGCAGTCATGAAATTTCTTACAAACAAAAACTGTGGCAAGCATTTCTTTCTCTGTCTGCTAGTATCTGTTCATTGAATTTGTCAGAACCTCAGTGCATAGACAAGTCTGTCTTCTTGCAATAGAACTGATCCTAGCCCCTTCTGGCTTGCCTCTTTTTGTAATATAGTTGACATGGCTACATCACAACAATTAAGCACCACTGCAGTACTTACTAGCCTATTTAGTAATTCAGATCTTCTAGCTTAATCCTCAAACCAACACCTGACTGCATCCTGTTCAAATAGCTTTTTCAGGGGATACAGTTACATTTCCCAAGTATGCTACAAACTCAAACAGGTATTGTACCATCTCCAAGAAGCACATTAATGAGGATTTATCATTAAATGTTTGTGTGTTTATTATGGCATGGACTTTTTCAATATTTGTTTGTAACCCATCAGAAAAAAGTAGCTGAGCCACATATTTCAAAGATGCAACTTCATTTTGACACAACAGTGTTTAGCCCAAGCTCTGTGACATTAGTTTGTCCAATAGCACAATAAATCTGCTCTCATGTCTTGGTAAACAGCACCCAAACAAGATGTCAACAAACAAGTTAGCCACTGCACACTGAACTACTTCTAGTGTTGATGAAAGCCCAAATGGTAGTCTGAGAAAAAAATTAAGGATGAACAGAATAGATACAGTTTAATATTTACCTCATCTCAGTTTAATCTGATTTGAAAAAATCCCTAACATGAATATAGCATTAAAAAGAACTCTGCATTGGGCACACTTACAACTATTTTAACAAGCTGCAAAGCTCAATGCTCTCTCTAAATCCATTTGCTGAGATTCTTTGCATCCATAAAAAATAACATATCTTGATTAACATAAGTTACCATGCTCTGGAGGTATACAGTAGACGTCATCTCTCTTTCTATCGCACAAAGTAATTCCATGCATTTAAACTCCTGCACTAGCTTCTCTTTAAAAATCACAGGTACTCAACATGAAGCATGTAACACTGAGGAAAGTACTGGTGTTATGTTATTAAATTACACTGTTATAAAGCATCCCAGACTCTCAAACAAACCAGAATAACTCTCCAGGGCATCTGTTTTATCTTCTGCACTCTGCATTTTACCTCTCTATACATGCAGTGATGAGCTACACAAGAATAAAAGCACATTCTCTTTCTCTTCTCTGAGAGCCTTTTGTCTGTAGTTGCTTTATGACCAGACTCAGTGTCTGCATTGGCTTTGTCAAACCACTCAGAAATTCAAGGTGACTTGACTGTCAGACCTTTGCAAACATGCAAGTTATCCTTTCACACATTCTCACTGAAGTGTATCACAAAAGCCTTCTGTACTTCTCCATTAGTCACATGCTGAAAATTGTGTCCATGGAGAGTGCTTGTGTTAACATTTTCAAGCTGCACTGCTTGTATTATCTTAATCATAATCAGAGCTAAATAGTCATGTGAGACTGTAAAGCTACAGCTGAAAACAGTTGCTTATATGTTCTATTATTATATATACAACGTAACCATATTTGACCCACTGTCTTTGGTTTGTATCCCAAATATCACAACATAAATGCAAACTTACATAGCTTGCAGTTAAGAAACATTTGGAATGTGACTCAGACATTACATTGCAATCTGCTTTAGTGACTAGCTTAAATGCATCTGCATTCCATTTATCCATAATATGTCAGTCCAGCCTTCCTGAAAAGTATTCTGGCACTTATTAAAAGCTTCAGTGTAAGGCTTTCAGTCACACAACATATTTTTGCACCCTTTACACCTTCATTTATCATGTACTGTATTCACTTACTGCATTTTACTGTGTACATAAGCATTTATTTTATTTATTTATTTGACATTTGTTGACCGGGATAGTCCAACTGAGCTTTCGCCCTTTTTTCAGTGGGGGCTTGGGGAGAAAAGCTCCATAACACAAAGTATACAATAGAATCTTCACAATGCAAATTAAACAAGAAATATATACATAGTGCTGATTAAACAAGTAAAAATAAAATAACAGGCAACTAATTATTGCTAAGTACACTATTATGCTAAAAATATATATAAAAACACAATATAAGTTAATATAATACAAAGTCAAAGATAAACAAAGTTGTTGAAGTAAGTGGAAATTTGGGAAAAGAGGCAATTCCAAAGGTAGGTGAGTACAGAGGAAGTGAGTAAGAGCCAAGTTAGAAAAGAAGGAGAATTGAGGTACACTTCTAAAAGGTAGTTATAGAAGTTAGTATGATGAGTTACAGTTTAAGGGGAAAAAATAAGCAGGGAGTAGAAGACAGAAGTGAAAGTGGAAAATGTTTAGGAGAGATTAATAGGGAAAGGTGAGAAGTAGATGGCAGCTGAAACAGAAAAGAGAAGGATTTCAAGTGGGATGATTGCAGTGATAATTTATGATTTATCCATTTAAATAGTGATTTATGTATCCAGATGCTCATTTGACTCCCCACTATTAATAGTTTACTGTTGTAAATACCTGTATTTATACCTTCTTGCAAAATAGTTAACACCTACATGCAATCTGAAAACTTGATTGTTAGGTTTACATTACTTCTTATGTCTGCAGCGACCATGTTTACCAGGAACATCTTGGGTGCTCAGGTGGAAAACCTCATGATATTGTTTTATGTTTATTATAATACTTCCACCATATCTATGTTTTTTCTTTACTTTATTTCTGCACAGTGTCGGTCTTACATATGTTCTACTCCTCAGTTGCAGACTGCAGCTGCACGTTCAACAGTTCACTCATACAGCACACATCTGTGACTTTTTCAGTATTAAGTTAGGTTCTCTTAAACGGCAGCCTCTTACATGCCTTTTGAATATGTCTCATTTCTTATGCTACATATATCTTTCTGATTAAGAAAGCATGCAGTTGCCAAATTCAAAATAATTTGTCCTGTGTCTCAGTCCAGTAACTTACTCAGTGATATTTTCCTAAGCACTTTGTTTTCTGACAAAAAAAGCCATGTCACATGACTCACATCCCTATTACATAGCATTACCTAGCAAATACAAAATAGGTGCCTTTCATGAAGGGAACACCTAAGTAGGACAATAGTAGATAAATTTGAAGAATGGCTATCTTTTGTCACTAGAGATAAAAGAGTTAATCACTGGCTGTGATTCCACAAAAGTTGCAACTACAGGCTTGTCAACTGTGACTTCAAAGGGTAGATGAGAAGCCTGCTGTAGCAGATGGATTTTCTCTGTAAACTTAGATGAGATGCCTGCTGTAGCAGATGGATTTTCTCTGTAAATCTTATTCTGATTTGATCAGAAGACCAATATACATAAGATCTAGCTAAACTTTTCATTATGACCAGTGATCACAGTATAAAACACATGTCCTGAACAGGTTTTAGATATGCCAGGGATCTACTTAGGACTATAAGTTATAGTTATGTACTCACCATAACTCTGTATGTGTGTTGCCTGTTTTCATCATTGCTCAACTGATGATTCTCTGATCCATCCTCAGCCACTTGTCAGACTTTAGGTTCTGTAGCTCAAATTCCTCCCTTTAACCATAATCCTCTAACTACTCATGAGTTTAATTGAAGAATGGACAAAAAAGACGACATCAAATCTGTATTTTTTTTTTTCAGAAACACTCCTGTTGCAGCAAGTAGGTTTGTTCACAAACAAGATATAGCAGCATTTTGAGAATCACAAAATGCAAATGTAAACAATAGCAGGTTATGGTTACTTTTAACCACTATAAGTGAATGCTAGGCTAATTGCCCTGAAGGGTCATTTTAAACCTAGCCAATAACCTGCAGTCAGAATCAAGCCCTGTAGTTTGTGAGGTGAAGATCTTAACCATTATGCTAAACTGACTTTAATAATTCTTCTGCATTTTCTAAGTGAAGCTATGTAGTCAAATGATTAATTCTGCCTGATCTACCTGATAATTTATCTAATAAGCAGAATTAGCCATATTTTTTATCTTACTTGTATAGCCTTGTACTACCATGTCCCTAACAATAACCTATTCCTGTGCTTCTTAACAATGTTTCTGTTCTGACACTGTCTTTAGTCATGTGACTCTGAAAAATGCCTTTGTTCACACTGCAGCCTAACAATCAGCAAAACATTTGAATGTTTTTCTATTGCAGTTTATGTATGGGGTAATAGCAGTATGATGTCTAAATTAATCATTTAGGCCTAAGAATACCCTCTAACTCTAATTGGGCATGTCTATCAAAAGTATGGTCCTCAGTCCACTGTTTTTCCAATTTTCTGCTTTCTCTGCTTCTAAGCTAACCATGTTTTTTCAAATGTTTGCCTTCATATCTTACAAAACAGTAGTCAGACATCATCTCAGCCTTTCTAAAAACAGTACATCTGCTGAAGACAAACCTATCATAATCTGAGGGGTAATTGCATAACTAAGAACTATGAAGTCTTGTTCCAGTTTCTTTTTCCATTTCCTTTATCCCTTCCTTCAAAGTCCACTCTTCATCAAGCCATTACGTGAAGCCTTGAATGGAGCATCAGTTGCATAAACAATTCCATTCTTTTATAAAATGTGTTAATTCCAATCTAGCAAGAATTTATTCTGTTTTCAGACACTGATGTCAATGTCTCTGAACTACCATGTATGCTAAAGAAACCCTTGTCTCTTTTTTTTTTTCATTAGCTACATGGGAAATAGCAGAGTTCATAGCATACGTGTCTATCTACTATGATCGAGCATCTATCAATACCAGAAAATATATATATATTCTAAGGAATGGACTTGCACAGTTTGTATGCATTCTACATTGTGGTTTTTAATAATTTTCCTAAGGTTATAAAACTGAATTCAATTGTAATTTACTGTTTGATTAACATTCCTCATATGTATTTCCTACAACCAAATTCTTCCAGGTCACAATTTGTAAGAGTTGGCTAAATCTTTCATCCTGCATATCCCAGAATTAGATCATATAACATTTTCAGCATTACATATGTATACACACACACACACACACACACACACACACACACACAGCAGGCTTTAGGCACCAGCGAACCCTGCGGTCACTGGGGGCCCCCTGTTCCCTGGGGGCCCCCAACCGCAGCAAGTTATGTTATCCTGATATTTGTAACATGTATGTAAAACCAACAAAAGCTAGTACAACAGTCTTGTATACTTAATAAACCACAAGTGTAATAACTCTTATTTATATCTCCCTTAAAATACAAATATATTTCTGGTTGTAGTAACAGTGTTTTGTCAAGTAACAGGCATCAGAATTCCATTAAATATCTTACCACTGACATAGTGCCCCTGGCTTAGTTAAACCCTACTGTTGGACATTTTCTCCACTAAAACTAACTACATAACCAGCTTTAGGTCCCTGTAAAACCTGTGGCTGCAGGGGGCCCCCTTAATCATCCTTGACTGTTTGGGGGCCCCACAAAAGCTGCTGCTGACTGGGGAAAATAAGGAAGAAAAAATGTATTAACTTCCTAATTATGCTCTTTAACATGAACAGGGCTATGTTATGACCCTGTTAGGATGAAGCTTATAATGAACATGAACAGTATAAGCACTAGAGAGATCAGCAGCCCTGAGTGACTTATCTCAGTGCAAACTTTGCATTTTAAGAAGAGCTGATGCTTCCGATCATCAGGGATAGTTTTCTCTTTCAGGTAGTTTTATAAATACCAGAACACTAGATATTCTAACTCTCAATTTCTTTGCTTAAGAATTCAGTGTAATCCCAAAAATAATAGAATAAAAGCTCAGAATTAGGAATACATTTAAATATTATTAAATCTACTTCACTTAAAACGTTCCTTGAATAACATCTTTTGCATCAACATACATTTTTGGACAATACGTATAAAACTCAGATTGACTGTAGTCCTGAAAAATTTACCAGCAAATCAAGCTTTTTATGAAGGACAAAGCAAAAGTATGAACAAAATCAGTGATGTTCTCTGAAATCAGGGACAATGACAGGTATGCATTATTCCTCAATGAGGTAAATAAAAGTGACTTATCCCTACTGCTGTTTGGTGACTGCTAAATAGCATTCAATGATCTCATGTAGCAGTACCAGTGTTGCACAATGTATTACTGTTTGATGAAATAAGTACAAAAGTAGTACTGCTATGGCTTATGACCATGTGTGTGTGTGTGTGTGTGTGTGTGTGTGTGTGTGGGTGTGTGTGTGTGTGCATGTGTGTGTGTGTGTGTGTGTGTGTGTGTGTGTGTGTGTGCATGTGTGTGCGTGTGTGTGTGTGTGTGTGTGTGTGTGTGTGTGTGTGTGTGTGTGTGTGTGTGTGTGTGTGTGTGTGTGTGTGTGCGTGCGTGCGTCTGTGTGTGTGTGTGTGTGTGTGTGTGTGTGTGTGTGTGTGTGTGTTTGTGCGCTCGCAGTGCACCCAGTAATGGACAAAGACATTATTCTTCTATGTATCAGTAAAAAATGTACCTAACAAGTAATTATAGCTCAAAGGTAAGACATAAAATATATCACAGAACATTCAGATGCTTAGATATTCTTGGTGTCAGGTGGCCCCCACTCACCAGACTGTCTAAATGGATAATGGGGACTTCCTTAATCATCCTTGACTCTGTGGGAGCCTCCACAAAATCTGTTGCTGGTTGGAGAAAAATGTATCAATTTTCTGAATGCACTGTTTAACCTGAACGTTGCTGAGATATGACCGTTTTAGGATAAAGCTGATAATAGCCTCTGTTTTCAACCACACCCATTCCAAAACCAGCTCTGCTCAAATGTGTGTGTACAGAAAGCTGCTACAGGTTATGAGGAGCTGGGGATTCTGTGGTTATTACAACTTTAATTTTCATCACATTCAATCCTTAGAGGTGCACACAGAAAGTCATTATAGCTTGTGTATGAACTGAGGGCAGTGTTTCTCACAGAGCTCAGAGGTATACAAAGACTGTTACTATAGCTTGGGTAGGAGTGGTGTACTGTGTAGGAGCAACAGATTAGACTACATTACTGAAATGTTTCTCACAATCATATATCAGGCACATATACATGCAGCTGGCTGCCTTTGAGGGTTAGGGGTAAAGAACATGCTATGTGTATGTGTTTCAGCAGTCACTTGAAATATATTACTAAGGCAATTCGAACCTCTGCTTTCATCCCAGTCTAACACCAAAAGGATACATCGGCAGTGACTGCAGGGGGTTAGGGAGTCAGGCAGTATTCCCAGATAAGACCTATGTATTCCTACAACTACTGGCTTGTCAGTTTACTGTGAGCTACTATTTTGTCAGCTTTAAACATTAAGCTTGGGCACAACTTATGTCTTCATTGAAAGAAAAAAAATAAGACTGAAATTCTTTTATTTTTCATGATTTTTGTTTAGGCCACCATTAGAGTAAAATGTTGAGAAAATGCTCTAAAATGCATCTCCGACCATCTGTAAACCTATGGCTTCTTGGGCCCTGGCTTATTTGAGTTATTTCCTAAATGGTTATTACTGTGCTGTCTTGTTCAGGAAAGGTATGTTGAAATGATGCAAAGAAAACTAAAGCTGAACAGCAACAGTGAATTTCTTTCCTTAATCGTAATTTCTGTTCAAGCCATTATTGAATGAAAAGGTTGTGTAAAAGAAAAAAAACTTTAAACTGCACCTCAGAGCATATAGAAAGTTATGGCTTCTTGAAAAAGCTGAGAGTAAGGCAAAATGTGAGAAAAGGAAGAAAAAAGTAATGTGATGGTATGGGGAGCTCACAGGAGGGGGGTCAGAGGAGAGGACTGGAGGGTGTAAGGGGGGTGTTGAAACAGTAGGCCTAGTCATCATTTCACTTTAAGTCCAGACCTGTACACAGAGTTGTTGTAATGTACCATTGTTGCAACTAAATGCCAGTAACTGTAATTGTCCCTTTGTTAGACAGGTCAACATCGTGTGGTACATAAGCCTGTTGTAATGTAAGAGCTTGTAACTACAGGTCTGTCTGTGCATACTCCTCCTACAAGTTTGCAGCATGAGCTAAAAGGTTGCTTAGGAGAGATGGCATTGACAGAGTGATACTTATACTGAAAGTGCCTAGGGGCCCCCAACTTGACATTTGCTGGGGGCCCCCAAAATGTTAACACCGGCCCTGCACACACACACACACACACACACACACACACACACACACACACACACACACACACACAATTTTAATTACTGATGCAGTTAAATGTACTAGTCTTGTTTTATCTATTTCTTTATTTTTCCCATGCTAACTAAAAACAGCTTTTTAAGAGCCACACATACTAATGGGAAAGTAAAATGCCAGCTCCTTCTAACTGCTACTACAGTTACTTTGTTATTTGAGTCATATCTCTTTATTTATTTATTTTCCATACTCACTAAACAGCTAATTTTAGCAAATGGAAATTAGACGGGAGGCTTTTTTTTTTCTGTTCATGTTTCACAGCGGCTTAATATGCTGCCATGAAACTGCAAACTCCTTACTGAGCTCTTCTCATTACACTCTGCTGGAGAGCGTTTGTTCTCCAGTAGGGTATCGTATTTAAATTCTGCTTTTTATAAAACATTTTATATGTTATGCTGCTTTCCTGTAATAAACTTATTTATGCATATTCATCATTTATTTCATATACAACAAGAACAACAACAATGAATGCAGGGGCAAAAGACATAGACTTAGCATGCCATGACAGTGACAGTAGCTTTTGTATGCATGTGTGTGAATGCAGACACATGTGAGAGGAAGGTATACAGAGGCCTCACAGTGACAAAGGTGCTCATGTTGATTCTATTATCTTTTGTCGAATGATCATGTCATTGACCACTGAATAATCAAACCCATTACACTGTCTCCATTTCTGTCAAAATCCATGAATGGCCTTTAACATGGGTCCTGCAAAGGGCAAGGCCTGTCCTCCTTGAAGAACATGATCTACAATCACTTGAATCACTTGAATGCGTTTTAACATGTGTTCTACAGGTGGGGGGGGGGCAAGTCTTGTCCTCTGTGTGGATACAACAGATAACACAGACGTGCAACAACTGGGCTTGACTATTTGACAGTCAACCAAGTGAATGTTCTACAATATGCAGCATAACTGCTCATTTCAACCACCAGGGGTTAGGGTTTGGGACCTAACAACAAAACCTCTGATGGCTGCCTGTATTATACTTCTTGAAGAAGGGATAGATGATGGCCAGCAGGCAAAAGGGGAGGAAAAGATATAAAAAATAATAAACTTAAATCATTAAACTTAGTAAAAAAGACATAAATGATCAAAACATCAAAACCAACACCATCATTAAAGATCTAGGGACAATGATAAGCAACAACTTACATTTTGATCACCTTGCATCTACCATTCAGAAAACCATATTCTGTAGACAATCTAATTCTAAAGTGCATGTCTAATTACTCCAGGGTTAAGGAACCATTTTACATCTTACTGATCTGTCTCATTATTGAATATAAGTCAGTGCTCCTCAACCTCTAAGAATCCACCTAAAATATTAAGGCATGATTACTTACTAAAATAAAGTATGTAGCTGCAAAATGTGAGATATTCAAAAGGCTGCATGAACTGTCATTACATTCAGTTTCTTATAGAATACTCAGAGGAGTCTTCTGCCTTGCTATTAAAAAATGGATGAGGGGCGTGGCCAATATGGCTAACTGAGAGCAGTAAGTAGTAAGAGCACTGTAACTGAAAATTGCTATTCTGACAGAAATACTAGGCCTAAATAAGTTTTTGGAAATTCAAAATATTTATTTACATTCATTAACAAGTAAAGAAGACAGTTTGAGTCTGAATTTCCACAAGAATTGTAAAATTCCTGTCAGAAATCTGATCTATTTTATTAAGAAAAAAAACTACAAAATGAGCCACACAAAAATGGTACTCAGGATTATTCTCTAAAAAAAGAGAAATGTAGACACTGATTACCAGTATGCAGGATATATCAATTAAAATGGATAGACTTGATACAAAAATAGAAAATTTTAAAGAAGAAAGTAGAAAGAAGATGAATCATCTGAAAATGCTATTAAAACAACAAGGTAATTAAATCAGTAACATAGAAGAAGCTTTACATGACCATGAGGGGAGAATAACTGAAGGTGAGTTTCAAACTGAATATCTATTGAAACAAAATAAATTTGTTTTAGATAAAGTTGATGACTTAGAAAAAAAGACTGAGATGTAATAATGTGAGAATATTTGGAATACCTAAGAAATATGAAGTAGACAATATTGTAGGTTTTCTAAAACATGGTTACATAAAAATTTGAATCTGCTGAAATCATTATCTTTTGGGGTAGAGAGAGAGCCAAAGATCTTTGGTCCCACCTTCAAAAAAAGAAAATTCACCTCCTCATTCAATAACAGTTTCTTATAGGACAAAGAAGGTAATAATAATCAAAACTAAAAAAGGCTAGTAAGGGTAATGAAAGGCACCAGTTATTCTATGCCTAAGTATGTCTAAGTTATGGTCATCCACTTCTACATGGTCTCAACTTGAGCCCTTTTCCCAGAAAAGCCTGTCATCCGAACAACACAACAGTTTTATCACTTTGTGTAAATTGCTGAGAATGTGGTGAAGATGATATAGCAATCCATTTATCAAAGAAGTACAATGTCACTTTTTACTGTGAAATGTCACCTAAGGTATAAGATGCAGCAAGCACTAGATGGGCAGACTTTCCATCACCTCATGACATCAGTGGTCCCTGCAATTTATTTAGATGCTACTTTCATGTGTAAGGCCTGTGCATGTGTCAGCATGTTCCTGGCTGGGTATGCCTTTTCTATAACATTCAACCATACCTCTCAATCTCTTAGCACAAGAAATTTGGACAAAAGCTAAAATAAAGGGGGGACAAAGACCCCAAAATAGACACATATTTTAAAGATCAACCCTATAAACTTAGAAATGTGCTAGAATAATAGGATTTGTGTTAGCATGCATTTTCTGGATAATATGAAGTCTGAAACTCAAATGTATATCATTGTTTAGTGACTTCAATCATCTGTGACTTGCCAGAAAAAGTACAGTTTTGTACCTACCATAAATGTAGATGTTCGAGTGCTAATACAGCTGCAGTCATAACAGATGGGTTTTCCTGCCGTCAGGCGGGTCCTCGGTCGGCCGAATTCCAAAGTCTAGGTCCGGCGTCGGATGTCGTCGCTTCGACCCTGACGTCAGTGCGACAGGGGTATAAAAGAACCAGCTGACGCCATTTTCTTCAGTTTTTCTTGCCCCAGATGTCAGGTGGCCCCAGAAGGAAGGCAATACATAAATTTATGTAATAATGCAATGCAATATAATCAAAAAACAGTAGTTGCAAGCAAATACACCATAAAAGAATACCCCAATCAGGTTGTATGAGGAGGTGTTAGCCATTAGGACTGTCCCAAGAGGGGAAGGAGGGAGGGAAACCTGGACTGCAGCTGTATTAGCACTCGAACATCTACATTTATGGTAGGTACAAAACTGTACTATGTTCATCGTGCATACAGCTGCAGTCATAACAGATGGGTAGAATACCAAAGCTAAAAAAGGGGTGGTAGGCACTAGGTGGAACTAGGAGGAGCCAGGATGCCCTGCAAGACTGCAGTGGCAAAGCCTGCTCTAGATTTGGAGTATAATGATAGGTGATAGTGCTTGGAGAAAGTATGTACAGAACTCCAAGTGGCTGCTTCCAAAATATCTTTGGTAGGAACCCCCCTGAGGAAAGCTGCAGAGGTAGCTGTGGCCCTTGTGGAGTGAGATCTGATGCCTGCAGGTACAGTTTTACCATGAAAAGAGTAACAAAAGCGTATCCAGTGGGCTATCCATTTTGAGATTGTCTGTTTGGAAATAGGCTTCCCTTGAGCTCCTGTAGCATAGGACACAAAGAGTTGCTCTGATTTTCTGAAAGGCTTTGTTCTGTCCAAATAGTAACGTAGCTGTCTGTGAATGTCCAAGGAATGTAGTAGTCTCTCCCCTTTGTTTTGAGGATTAGGGTAAAAGGTAGGTAAGTAGATAGCCTGATTCAAGGCTACCCTGGATACTACCTTTGGCATAAAGGAAGGATTGGTTCATAAGGAAACTCTGTCCTGATGGAAAATGATGAAAGGCTGCACAGCCATGAGGGCTTGTAGTTCCGAAACCCTGTGAGCTGAGGTGATAGCCAGAAGGAAGGCTGTTTTCCAGGACAAATATTGTAGTTCTGTTGAAGCAGCTGGCTCAAAAGGAGGCAAGGTCAGTTTTTCTAGAATGAAATTGAGGTCCCAAGCAGGTACTGGTTGTTTCCTTGGGGATTTTATATTCTTAGTCCCTCTGAGGAACTGTCTTAAGAGGGGGTGAGAGAATAAATGAGGATCAGTGTTGTATTCTGCAGAAATGGCTGAGGCATGGATTTTGATGGAGAAGAATGAAAGTCCACTGCTTAGCATCTCAGCTAGGTACTGTAATATTTGAGGTAAATTCAGTATTCCAGGATTCTGACCCTTTTTCTCATTCCAGGCACAAAACCGTTTCCATTTTGCGGAGTAGGCTTTTCTAGTAGAAGGCCTTCTGGCCTCCAAAATGACATCCTGCACCTCCTTGGAGAGTAGGGTCTGTTGTGAATTTAAGGAATCTTCAATGCGGCTAGATTGAGTGTTTTCAGCTGACTGTGAAGAGTTTTGAAGTTGTGCTGAGTCAGCAGAAGAGGCATTAGAGGCAGGATCCATGGTGGGGAATGCGTCAGGCTCCTCAGGAGTGGGTACCAGTGTTGTCTTGGCCAGTCTGGAGCAATGAGAATCATCTTTGGTCTGTCTGCTCTGGCTTTTAATAGAACGTTGGGCAGCAGAGGAAGAGGTGAAAAGGCATAAACTGTCATTGTTGTCCAACTGAAAGAGAGTGCGTCCACTTTCCAGGCCTGTGGATGAAAGGTCCTTGAGCAGAATTTTGCCAATTGGTGATTTCTGTGGGAGGCAAAGAGATCTATGTCTGGCCTTCCCCATGCTTGAATTACCTTTGTAAAAACTTGAGGATGCAACTTCCATTCATGTGGATCTGTCATATTTCTGCTTAGGTTGTCTGCCAGCGTGTTTTCCTTGCCTGGCAGGTACTGTGCTTGAAGTTCGATTTGTAATTCCAGAGCCATGTTCCAAAGAGACATGGCTAGCCTGCATAGGGGGTATGAATGGGTTCCTCCCTGTTTGTTTATATACCACATTACTGTGGTGTTGTCTGTCCTTATCAATAGCTGGCCTGGATGCAGTAGGTCTTTGAAAGCTATAATAGCATTTATTACTGCTAGCATTTCCTTTTGATTGATGTGTAGGTGCTTTTCTTTTTGGGACCATTTGCCCTGAATGCACCGATCTGTCATGTGCGCCCCCCAGGCATAGTCCGAGGCGTCTGTTGTGATGACTTGATTTGCTTGAGGCTTGCAGAATGGGAGACCTGTGTTTCTTTGGCATGCTTGAGCCCACCACAGAAATTCCTTTTGAAGACATGGAATCAGTGGTATTATTGTTTCCAAACTGTGGCTGTGTTGAGACCATAGGTTTTTTAGGTACCATTGAAGTTTCCTCATATGCAGCTTTGCACATGGGATTAGTAGGATGCAAGATGCCATGAATCCCAGAGCCTGCAGGATTTTCCTTGCAGTCAGCCTGGTGAAAGTTGCCAGTTTTCTGAAGTATTGAGTTAGTTGCCCTTGTTTCTCTGGCGTGAGGTAGGCCATCTGGGTATTTGTATTCAAGCTGGCACCCAGGAAAATTATTGTTTGAGAGGGTATTAGCCTTGATTTCTTTTTGTTGACTGTGTATCCCAGAGAATTCAACAACATTATTACAAACGCCAGATGTTTCAGAAGTATGTGCTTGCTGTCCGCTTGGATCAGGCAGTCATCCAAATATGGGTATATTTGTATCCCTTGAAGTCTGCAGTAGACAATTACTGATGCCAGGCATTTTGTGAACACTCTGGGCGCAGTAGATAAGCCAAAGGGCAATGCAGAGAATTGATAATGGGTTGAACCTGCAAGAAATCTGAGGTATCTTCTGCAATCTTGTCTGATTGGGACATGCAGGTATGCCTCCTTGAGGTCCAGTGTTACCAGTCAAGACTCCTTGCCCAGCATGGGAAGAAGCTGCTGTAATGTGAGCATCTTGAATTTTGGTACGAGTAAAAATGTGTTTAGGATGGATAGGTCCAAAATAGGTCTCCAATCTTTGCCCTTCCTTGGTACCAGGAATAGTCTGGAATAAAAACCTTGACCCTGTTCTTGTGCAGGTACCTCTTGAATAGCTTTCATGTCCATGAGATCTGAAATTTGTTTTTGTGCCTCTGCCCTTTGATTGTGTGGCAGGTTTGGCATGCCTCTCATTTTTGGAAGGGTGTGAAAGTGGAATCTATAGCCTCTGTTTATAATGTCCAGGATCCATTTGTCTTTTGTGACAATATGCCAATTTTTTTGAAAATAATGCCAGTTTTCCGCCTAAAGGTGCTGCCATTTGAGCCTTGCTTGGCATGCAAAGGGAAAAGTCATTGGTTCTGCTTTCTGAATGGCTGTGAACTATCCTCACCACCTCTTTGTGTAGGTGCTTGCCATTGTCTGCCTCTAAACGATCATTGAGATTGCCCTCTACCCCTCGGGCGCCTGTATCTACCTCTTTGGGGTCTGTCCATGGCTGGAAAGGACCAATTTTTTGAAGGCCAATTTCTACTGAAACGTGGAGGTTGTACCTGTAGGAAATCTTTCACTGTTTGCATTGATTTTGCCTTTTCCTCCATTTTCTTTAATACGTCCTCAGCTTTAACACCAAACAATACATCTTTTTGAAGAGGTGCATCAAGTAATTTAGCTTTGACATGATCTGGTAAGGTTTGCTCTTTGAGCCAAGCATGTCTACGAATGACTGATCCTGTAACAGCAGCTCTACATGAGGCCACTAAAGCATCAAAACCACATTGTATGTTTACCCACTTGCTCTGCACTGTGTAACAAATCCTGCAACTCCTTCAAGTCTGGTTGTTCAGGTTGTGACATTTTGCTTTTCAACTGTGATAACAGAAACTGTTGGTACTTTAACATATGGAACTGACAGTTTAATGTCCTCATGGTTAAGGTGGCCGAGGTGTATACCTTTTTCCCCCACCTTTCTAAAGCTCTGGAATCTCTCTCTGAAGGTAATGGATTTTTTGCAGTGGAGGCCTTAATTCCCTTGGGACCCTGTGAAATAGTTTCTGGGTCAGCCACATGGCTTTTGTATAGGAATTGGTGTGAATCAGGAACCCGGTAATACCTGTCAGGCTTGACTAGAGCTGGAGGTAAAGAATCTGGGTTAAGGCAGGCCTCCGAATACACATCATCTAGTATGTCTAAAACAGGAGGTATAGCCAGAGGCCTGTGCTGAGGGAGCAAGAGGAAATCCCTAAGCCTTTTCTTGGAGTCTGAGTACTCTTGGCCTTCCCAGTGGAAGTGTTCCCTCAAGGTATGTAAGGTTTCCCCAAAAGAGTAATCCTCAGGGGGGGAGACAGAGGGAATGGACTCCTCTGCATCAGAATCTTCAAAAGGGGAGTATGAATGTTCCTGGTCTTCAGAATGCTCTGAAATAATGGAGGCCTGGTCCAAGGAAGGGGATTCTTCCTCCACTCTGGGCCTTTTGTCCGGGGGGGGGGGTTGAGAACCCCTGATAAGAGTAATCAAATCCTCAACCATTTTGAGCATCTGCTTTTTAGGCATGGGGCCTTGAGAGAGGCCCTGTGGAGCTTGTCTTTTAGTATGCATGGCTGCTTTAGACTTAGTGAAAGCCCTGATGGAAAAAGAAGAAGAAGGCCTGAAAACACCTTGAGAGGTGGCAGGCCTGTCTAAACACTGAGTTTCACCGCCAAGAGTGGCTTCGGTTTCTGTAGTCGGGGTGTGGGCCAAAGAGCCTGCGACCTCGGGCACAGAAGACACCGCCAATGAAGTGTCATCGGTAGTCAGGGGCTGCGTATGCACCTCACTGAGAACCGGACCACCTGTAGTCGGCTTTGGCGTGGTGTTGGTAGAAGTCGCGGACCTCGTATGTCGGTCTTTATCTTTGCGTCTTTTACTCAAAATTGGAGTCGGAGTATCCGACAACATAATGTAATTAAACTTTTTGCCAAAATAGTGTTGGGTGAACTCCGCCCGACGCTTAATAGTGCGTCTGTTGAATGTAGCACAAAAACGACAGGCTGAGACATCGTGGTCTGGGCCTAAGCAAGGAATGCAGAGGGAATGAAAATCCTTATACGGTATTTGCTTCCCACATGAAATGCAATTATTAACTTTGTCTGACATCGGTCTGAGGCAAGAAAAGTTTCCCCAACGGGGTACTTAGCTTTCAAGAAGACTTCGGTTGAAAAATATTCGTAATCTCAGGAGCTGGCCGACTGGCACTTGCGAACTGCTTCTGCTTCGGGCACCGCGCGGCAAGAAAGACTCAAGAAAATGGCGTCGGCTGGTTCTTTTATACCCCTGTCGCACTGACGTCAAGGAAGAAGCGACGACATCCGACGCCGGACCTAGACTTTGGAATTCGGCCGACCGAGGACCCGCCTGACGGCAGGAAAACCCATCTGTTATGACTGCAGCTGTACGCACGATGAACATCCACTAATTTTATAAGGAACAGACCAAAAATATGAAGCAAAAATCTGGACATTCTGGAAAAATCTGGACAGTTGAGAGGTATGATTCAAACTCTACTACAGACATTGAGCAAATCCTCTATCTCCTGACCAGACTGTATTAGTTATATGATTGCATACTGCAACAGTGTATGTCAAATACAGCATATTTGTATTGAGGCCTGTTTATGTGCACAGGAAAATATGCAGAAAAAGAAAGACAGGGAAAGAAATTCAATTAAACAAGAAAGCATAGTACGTGAGAAGAAATTCTATTCTTTTACTAATGTAGAAGGTGTTAGTTTCAATATTATTTGAATGCCAACATGAAGGTTTTTGGAAAAAAAGTCATTTTAAGAACTCCTTTTTTTGAATGGGCTAAGAAACAGATGAACAATTATACATTTTAATTTGTAAAAAAAGTGTTCTGTACATTCACATAATTTACCAATAACATGGCACAAACTTATTTTAGACAACCAAAGATTATGGTATGAGAAATGATTTCCAGAGTGTGATTAATGTATCTTAATGATTTTTGTAAAGGAATACAAAAGTGACTCTCTCCCTAACAAGAATTTTTGGCAGCTAATTTGGAGAAAACATGATGCACTAATGAGTTGGTTATCATACCTGCATTCTTTGGAATGGGTTCATAAACCTAGATAAAACATTAAAAAGTTTACTGAGTCCCTGGTGTACTAGGTTAGAGTCTTTACTTTGAACCAAATGCCTCAAGTTTGATTATCCGCTTGGGTGCTGAAGGAGCCAGCAACGAGACAGAAGAATAATGAGGCTTTGCCAGTTCATCACTCTCAGTGGGCGGATAGGAAAACATGGTCCAAGGATAATCTTCATGTCATGAGTCACCTGTGAAGATGAAGAACCATACAAACTGCCTTTACTTACAAGAAGGGCTGGGCTACTCAGAAGTATGTCACCCATAAAAGCAAGATCCGACCCTCATACTGCCCCCTGCAAGTCCACCTCTTGAGCACATTTCAGTGTGCAGGGAAGTTAAAGCTTAACAAAAAAAAAAAAAGAAACAAACAGTCAAACCAGAGTGAGCTGAGCTAGTCTGACCTACCTACTCCTCTTCACTGTAGAGGTGATGCAAACCTCGGCTACCTAGAAAAAGGATAAGGTCATGCCAGATGGAAGGCCCTACTAAGTGTAATGCAGTTGGCTGCCAAAATGGCAATTACAAGGAAACAGAAATCTAAAGTAAAATCAAGTGTAACAGAATTGTTGAATGTTGTAAATGAGACAAACAGGTGGGATATAGGAGGCGGGATCTTTATAAAAGGGAATGATTAAACTACATAGAAATAAATGGAATCCATGGGAACAATACATGCAGAATAATGTTGAAGAGGAGTGATATTTCAGGGACAGCAACACTGACCAATCTATGTTATTAAGACAAAAATCATATTTGCATAATGTGTACAAAGGAAAAATGTTGTAATGGTTTGTCTTCTCTTTTATGACTGAATGTGAACTGATGTCAATATACAATGTGTAATGTTAATAAAGATGCTTAAAAAAAGGATCATGTCAGGGCATTGCCCAGAAAAAGCACTGGAACCAAGGAAGGCAGTCACAGAGTGGAAGCCATTATTGGACGTCAGTGGCAGCTGAAAAAAAATGTGATAAAAAATTCAAACGTTTAATATGATTAAATAATCCAACTCAAAGGGTTTGTGCAGCAAAAAAAGTCCAGACACCAATGGAGCAAAAAAAGTCCAGACACCAATGTGATTAGTCAAAGAGTATGGCAAAAAACAAAAACATAAAGTCATAGTGAAGAACATGAATACCTACAAAGAACTGTCTAATGCTTATTATATTAATAATCCTGAAGGGTTTACTATGAATAATCTTGTCTAATTTAATCTATACCAGATTATTCGTAGCTTCATAGGTTTGTACAAAGCTACCAACCACCAGGGTCTTTATAAGACTAGCCATGCAACCCAACCCTGTTTTGTCCTCAAGTACATTGGATGCCTATCTGTACCCATGAACTACCACATAGGCGGTAGTCTACTTAACAATGAATGTGTGATAAGAGACTTTGGGACACAGGTGGACAGTAGTCTCTCCTTTGATAATCACATCGCCACAGTGGTCAGGAAATCCTTCTACGTGGCACACCTCATCACAGAAGGTTTCTCATCCAGAAAAAAAGAGTTCATTGTTCCCCTCTACTCATCACTCATTAGACCCATTATAGAGTACAACACCCCTTTTGGTATGTACCTCACAATACATCTACAACAACTGGCAACTGGAAAGGCTGCAAAAATACCTCACAAAGAGGATTACTGGCCTCAAACGGATGCCTTACGCAGACTGTCTCAAAAAACTCCAGCTTTACTCCCTCGCATATCGCCTACTCAGAGGTGATCTCTGCCTAACATACAAAGCTATGTCAAACCCAGCTGTTGGACATGCTCCACTTAAAGAAATCCCAATCCCTTCGAGCTACATGCTCTAGGGACCTAAACCTTGTCACCACAATCAACAGAACATGCTGGAGGGATAGATTCCTGTCCCAGAGACTTCCCATACTCTGGAACAGACTACCTATCTATGTCAAACAGATCTCCTCATTAGCACTCTTCAAGAAAAATCTTGATGATTGGATGGGTAACAGGAAGTTCATCCCGGGGATCACTTCTGTGGTTCTGCTTGACAGGGGTACAGGAAAATAACTTTCTTGGGTGGCGAAAGCCAGGGTACCTTTTTGGCTAGGCTTGTACAGGCCCTAGGGCCAATAGCCTAGTACCTACCTATATGATATGGAAGTATGTTAGTAAGAAGGTAGTTAAGGGTTATGTTTTCAACCTCATACCATCTAAATCATTGGGACTTCTCAAAACAATAACGTTCCCAAGGTTATAAAACAAAAAATATTTGTTAGGGGAATGAAGCAACAGGCAGACATCTGCAGCCCTCAATGTGGTGAGCAATCCCCCACCTCCCGAATATATATATATATATATATATATATATATATATATATATGGGTCCCTATGACTTTGTCGAAATTTCAATTCACCTAACTGTCATTTCGTCTAAACTTCATTACATCGACAAGCATTTTAGGTGGGGGCTTCCTCACACCCCAACGTGGGGGTCTGTGCCCCCCACACCCCCCCTAACTATATATATCAACTCCAGGGTCACACAACATTGGGGACGGGGGCAAATGCTTGTCGATGTAATGAAGTTTAGACGAAATGACAGTTAGGTGAATTGAAATTTCGACGAAGTCATAGGGACCCATATATATATATATATATATATATATATATATATATATATATATAGGTTCATAGGTTCATACTAGGCTATCTGCCCGAGGGCATTTACAAGCCTAGCCCATAGTTTTGTGGCTTACGCCACCCCTTTAGTATGGGGAACTATACCCATTATTTTGCTGTGCCTCTGTCGAGCAGTGACACTGAGGTAATCCTGGGATATATCTGCGATCTCCCATCCATTGGTCAAGATTTCTCTTGAACAAGGCCAGCGAGGTGCTCTGTCTCACATATACTGGGATTTTGTTCCATAGCATAGGGAGTCTTTGGGTGATGAATCTATCACTCCAGCACGTCCTATTAATAGCCGTGTCGAGGTTTAAGTCTCCCGCCCTTGTGGCTCTGACGGATCTAGATTTTTTGAGGTGAAGCATATTCATCAACTCTGGGTTTGACATGGCCTTGTATGTTAGGCAAAGGTCACCTCTGAGCAAGCGGTAGGCGACTGAATAGAGCTGGAGTTCTTTCAGTCGGGCAGCATAGGACAGATGTTTGAGACCCTTTATCCTTTTGGTGAGGAACTTTTATGGCCTCTCCAGCTGCTGCAAGTGTCGGGTCAGATACATTCCGAATGGGGCATTGTACTCAATCATTGGTCTGATGAGTGATGAGTAAAGGGAGACTATGACCTCCCTTGATCTAGATGAGAATCCCTTCATGATAAGGTGGGCAATGTAGAAGGTCTTCCTAACTACTTTAGCTACATGGGTGTCGAATGACAGACTACTATCAACCTGGGTCCCCAGGTCCCTGATAACTTTTTCTGTGCTCAGTGGATTGCCACCTATTTGGTAGCTAGGGGTAACCTTGTTTTTCCCGAAGGGTATGACTATGCATTTTTTGGCATTTAACTTTAGGCCATGGCTCTGGCACCAGTTATCCTTTTCTGTGAGACCCTTCTGAAGGATATCTGTGTCAGATGTGTTTTCTACTATGGCGCCCAGTTTGCAGTCATCTGCAAACTTTGTCAGCCATAACCCTCCTGTGTTTGCTTGTACTTCAGAAAAGTAGATGCCAAACAAGAGTGGGCCCAGGACTGAGCCCTGTGGTACACCACTTGTGACAGGCTTTGAGTCTGACATGGCGCCAGCAACTCTGACCCTGTGGGTCCTGTCACTCAGCCAGTTTGCAACCCATCTTGTGATGTATGGATTAACATTTAAGCTGATGAGTTTTTCAATGATACCCGAGTGGGGTATTGTATCGAAGGCCTTCGCCAGATCGAGGTAGGCTGTATGGACTGCCTTTCCCTCATCAATGGCTTTGGTGACTGTTTTGAAAAAGTCAACCAAGTTTAGAAGGCATGATCTGCCTTTGACAACGCCAAACTGGGATGGATCCAAAGTCTGCAAATTCCCTATGTCTTTATTTATGAGGTCCATTATGATCCTCTCCAAGGCTTTGCAGATAAGGCTTGTCAAGCTAATGGGCCGGTAATTTCCAGGGTCAGTGGAGGCACCGCCTTTGTGAAGTGGGACCACAGTTGCAGTGCGCCACTCCCTGGGTATGTATCCATAGGTAAGACTATGATTAAACAGCTGTCCTAGCTGTGGGTTTAATTCCTCGTTGAGTTCGTGGAGCACACAGCCGGGGACACCATCAGGTCCCATGGATGCTGTGTTTTTTGCTTTGGAGAGAGCAGTTCTCACTTGGGCGTTGGAGATGTTTGGGGGGCTGCAATCACTTGGTATAGATATCTCTCCTTTGGGGAGGGGAGAAGTTTGCACTGAACCTGTCAGCCAGTATGTTGGCAATGTCTGTAGGATCAGTAATCTTCACATTATTTTGAACTAGTTCTGAGCATATCTGGGAGTTTCCTCCCAGGTTTCTAACATAGCCGAAGAAGGCCTTATGATTGTCTTTTGAGTCTTTAGCTATTTTTCTCTCAAAATTTGCTTTGGATGATTTTATGAGAGCTCTTAGTTTTTTACTTATAGTGATCAAGGGTGTCTTACCTTTTAAGGATTTTGCTCTATCTTGTAGTAGCTTCCTCCTTTTGTTGTAGAGTTTGTTAATGGCTGGGGTCCACCAGACTGGACGCTTGCCTTTGGTACAAAGAGTCTTTGTTTTGCTTGGGATTGCCTTATCCATGCAGTCCTGCAGGTGCTGGTAGAAGGCATTTGTAAGTTATTCAGCGGCTTGAGTACTGTTTTCCGCCGGCTCGGGGGCCTTAAAGGAGACCACACTAGTCTTTAGAAGTGTGAAGTCGGCTTCGAGAAGTTCTTTACTGTGGTCTTTTTTATTTCAGGTGGGGGTGGGATGAGGACCTCCAGCGAGATTAGTTTGTGATCTGATCTCACCAGTGAGGGGTATACTTCCGGTGTTGAACATTGTGCTCCCATGTTCATGATGATGAGATCAAGTATGTTTTCTCCTCTTGTGGGAGTGGTGACTAGTTGTTCCATGGCATTTGAGTTTATGAATTCCAGGAACTTTTGGGCTAGGGTGTTTGGGCTTGAGTAGTGTTCCCAGTCTATATTAGGGTAATTGAAGTCACCTAGTATGATGGTGTTTGGTGATACATTTATCCCCTCTAGTGTTTTCAGGAAGGCCATGTGAGGTTCCTGAGTTTGTGAGGGTGGCCTGTAACATGCTACAATTTGCACAGCAGTCTTGCCTATGGTTAATTGCACCTGGATGGTCTCCGATGCATCGTGTTGCCACCAGTCTTGAGGTGTGGGTGTCCTTGATGAATATGGATACCCCTCCTTTCTTGGTATTGTCCGGATTTTGGGGCGAAACGCATGATATGAGGTAAAACCTGATAGTGCTGGGGTGCTCTCAGGAGCCTTGAACCAGGTTTCTGTCACAGCACAGACATCGATGTTCTCCATACTGAGAAGGGCCTCGAGTGCGTGCATTTTGAGATTTAGACTTCTGGCATTGAGCAGCATCACCCTTAGTTTTTTCCTTTTTGTGTTCTAGGGTGGTAGGTTTAGAATTTGAGCCTTGCCTAAAAAGGCACTATGGGGTGGCAAGAGCCTTTGCCAATATCCGAATCCCAGGGTGACAGGTGCAAGCCGTCCCTTGCGGCAGCGTGGCTTGTCCAGCATGTCATCCCAGGCAGACAGACATTGATCCCCTTTGAATGACACCAGAGTTTAAGCCAATTGTTAAAGCTGATCATCTTATCTCTGTATTGTGGCATCATTCTTGGTGAAGGTAGGATACTGCTCAAGGTCAGGGTCATACCTGCCTGGGCTACATAATCAGAGAGCTCCTCAATGTCTCTTTTCATGTAGTCCAAGGAGGTACGCCTCAGGTCGTTTACACCAGCGTGGACAATGACTGAGTCGATTTGTACCTGCTGTTGAGAGACCTGAGTGCTTGCGTTATGTGGCGGATTCTAGCGCCCGACAGGCAGCTTACTGTGACCTTCTCCTTACTCAGTCTGGTGAGCGGGACGTCAGTGTGTCTGACTATGGAGTCACCAATGACTAGTGTGTCTGGCATTGTGTTTGGCCTTAAGGGCTGTGACTGTTTGACACTCTGACTGTGAGGTCTATGTGTTGCAGGTGTTGTGTTCTGAGGTGGTGGTTGTTTGGGTGTCTGCTTTGGTGGCCTCTTCTGTTTTGGTAGATTTTTGATCAGACCCTCCGAGTATGTCTTTGTGTGTTTATGTGTATGATTTGAGGTTGTGATGGTACTATGTGAGACTGGGTCTATAGTGTGTGTGGTAACCTTCTCCTCCTGACTGGTCTTGCCAGTCCTATGTTGAGAGAGCTCAGCCTCCAGTTTGGCCGTATAGTTGCATCTCTCACATGTATTTGTGTTTTGTGGGAGGAGGAGAGGGTTGTTCAGGTACATGAGGCAATTGTAACATTGCCTCAATATTCCCAGGTTCACCAGCTGAGCAGGAGAGGACACTAGCAACTGATCCCTCGACATGCTAGAAGGACTAGACAAAAAGACTTTAAAAGAGATTCCGGGGCGGTGACCGGGAAATGGGGGTTTGCCTTTTTGGGGTGCTATCTATAAGAGTGCCGTATCAAGGTAATAAGTACTGTAGGAGCAAGTGCTAGGTTAACAGATAGAGAATAGTCTACTTGGAGTCAAGTAGAGATGATCTTTTTAGTTATAGGATACGCTGATTAGATCAGTAGTATAGTTCGAGGAAGGTAGTTTTAAGGGAAAATTTGAAGAGTGGACTTTAGGTAGCCCGAATAGTTTAAACCTGCTTAACCGGCGCTGCCCTAGTGTGCAACGGTAGCAGCGCCGCACTAAAGCGTGCTTTATAGCAGGGGGCTGGAAAAGACAGGAAATTACTCAAAATGGCCAATAAACTACAAGTTACTGCCTTAAACCACTCCTCTGAGGACAAACAGGCAGCTCAGTACTCCCTACTCCCACTAGTGAGTAAAGAAACTACCCCTTGACCAAACAAGGAAAATGGAGAAAACAGGAACCAAGACAAAGCCCAGGGATCAGCAAATCTGATCACTGGAACAAACTATTAGGAAAGTATGGAAAACAAGAGTATTTTTTTGTTTTTTTCAAGTTTTTTTTTCAGATAGGCAGAAAATACAATAAATGCTGTGTTTTTCTACTAATTGCTATCAAAATCTAGTACACTTGAGTGTATTAGCCTGTTTAACTTTTAAGCAAAACTTAAACAAGCAAGTGCAACAAACAATTCAAGCTATTAAAAACAGTAAAAACAGGTAATAACAGAATAAAACAGGCAGAAATAGCAATCGAAAGGCTTAAAAAGTCGAAAATGCAGAAAAAATACTTAGAATCTGGAAAGTTTGTCTTTTCTGGTCTCTGCTGCTCTAGGAACTCTGCTGGACACCACGAGGAGCTGTGCTGAGTTCTCTATAGCCAGAAAAGCCCGCCAAAGCGTGCTTTATAGCAGGGGGCTGGAAAAGACAGGAAATGACCCAAAATGGCCAATAAACTACAAGTTACTGCCTTAAACCACTCCTCTGAGGACAAACAGGCAGCTCAGTACTCCCTACTCCCACTAGTGAGTAAAGAAACTACCCCTTGACCAAACAAGGAAAATGGAGAAACACAGGAACCAAGACAAAGCCCAGGGATCAGCAAATCTGATCACTGGAGCAAACTATTAGGAAAGTATGGAAAACAAGAGAAAACATATATATATGGTTCCCTATCAGAAGCCTGAAACACTATAAGCCTGAAAATCAAAATCCTGAAAACTAAAGCCTGAAAATTCAAAATCCCGAAAACCCAAAATCCTGAAACTCAAAATCCTGAAAACACAAATAATGCTAATATGTCACTATAAAGACACTAATATCTACCAACTGACCCTGACCCTAACCCTAACCCTAAGGTCCGTCACTATCGCACACTCACCTGACCCGCGCCCTAACCCTAACTTAAACCACCCCTAACCCCAATATTTGTCACTATTGCATACATGCCTAACCTGCGCCCTAACCCTAACTCACTTAAACCGCCCCTAACCCTAACATAAAACCAACCGCACACTTACCTGAACCCAATGCATGACCTAACACCACAGGGCTAACAATAGCAAAGCCACAATGACATCAGTATGTCCATTTTGTGTTTTCAGGATTTTGGGTTTTCGGGATTTTGAATTTTCAGGCTTTAGTTTTCAGGATTTTGATTTTCAGGCTTATAGTGTTTCAGGCTTCTGATAGTGAACCATATATATATATATATATATATATATATATATATATATATATAAAACATCCAACAGCTTCAGTGCATGCACAAATGGAAAGAGAGTGCAGGGACCAAACCAAATACACTTCAACTCCAGGTCCAGCACAAATGCAACTTATGGTTCTTCCACATAGAAAAAAATAATCCAACAATTTAAGCACTTAGAACTTCTTTTATTAGAAGTATTCAGCATAAAGGTGCAGCAGGAGGTTTCCCAGCAACATTTAAGGAAACAAGTGATCCAAACACATACTGGTTTCGCCCCCTGGCATCGTCAGTGTGATTCACACAATTTAAATTGTTGGATTATTTTTTCTATGTAGAAGAACCATAAGTTGCATTTGTGCTGGACCTGGAGTTGAGGTGTATGTATATACACACACACACACATATATCTATATATATATATATATATGTATGTATATATATATATATATATATATATATATATATATATATATATATATATATATAAATACACGTATGTGTATATCAACTGTAAGATCACACAGACTTGGAGAAGATCTAAATCAGGATCCAGTTGCTGAGGTATACCGGATTTCTAGCTCTGAGCTTGAAGGATCAAAATTCTTGAGTCAGAGGAAAACTCAAGTGACTCCAATGGGAAAACCTTAATGGTACAAAGAAAGACTATACTTGGGCCTTCCAAAGCTATACAATTTAAACTTTCTCATTTAAACTTGTGGAAGAAGGAGAATGCAATGAAAATGCAACTCTCACCTTCTCACTCTTTTTTCTGAGTCTAACTGCCATTACAAGATGCAGCAATTTCCATTGATGGCATTCTGAGCTAAATATAAACAGACAGGCAGACAAAGAGTAGGATTCTCAAACCCAACTAACAGTATAAGACTACCTAGAACATGGGCTAAGAAAATCTAGAATCTTCATTTGGTTAACAATAGCAGCTGAAAAGAGACACTAGTTTCCTCACAAAACAAATCAGTACTACTACATATTCTGAATAACAGCTACAAAAGTGACATCACCTTAATCATGCAAAACCTTTAACTAGCCTTAAAAATAAAATGGTTTTGAATTAAAAAAAAACAAGGATGAATTGTCAAATATTACAAGATTTCAAAAATCATATTTCTACATATACATAATCAATACTATATGGAATACTACAACTTCAATTTTAGCTTACGATGCTTCTTCATAAACCATAAAGTATATAACTTCTGTCAATACTAGAATGCTGAGGAAAAGTCATGCCATTGAAACTGCCAGAGGTAACAAAAGGCTTGCGCTTATCTGAGTCCTGTTTCTGCCAGACAGAGGCAGCAGGCATTCTGCCAGGAAAACTGAGCAGAGATGTAGATTCTTGAAATCCATAGGGAGTACAATGCATCTCCTAAATGCAGACAGCAAAAAAAAAAAAACAAAGCTAAAGAAAAAGGGAAAACATAATCTGCAGGAAAAGAATGTCAAGAAAAAAGTAAATACGTGTGGATTTCAACAATGAAATGTAGCTGAAATGTGTAGCATTTGCTGTAGGAGCTAGGGGTTCTCATGTTTTCTAGATGTATTAATAAATGAAATGTTTTTATCAGCAAGGCATGACAGGGTGGGTATTGCTTCACTATAATGCATTTCTTCTACTCCCTCAAAAGTGCAAACACACACACACACACACACACACACACACACACACACACACACACACACACAAACTCAGTCACTCACATACCACAATGTAATTTGTGTTTGGCTAGCAAAGCAACGTGCGCTCTGTCGTACCTTGCTGATAAAACTACATTTCTTAGTACATGTAGAAAAAAATGAGAAACCATTACTTCTGTAGCATTTAAAAGCACTTGACAAATCATCAGGCACTTATACTCTTATACAAAATCAGCCAACCAGTGCTGTTGAAGTAGATCATTATCGAAAGAGTTTATAAGGCAAGTAACGAAGAGCAGTACAGTGCCAGCTCTTTCTTCTGTATCACACAAACAACACACCTACAGACAATGTTTGAATCGCCAGTTCACCTACACATCTTTGGAATGTGGAAGGAAAATGGAGTAACTGGAGAAACCCATGTGACGAGAGGGAAGACATGCAAACTTTGTACAGTAGGCACCCTAGCAGGGATCCAAACATAGAACTTGTTTTTGTGAGATAACAATGTTGCTCTCTGTACTACACTGTGCCCCACCTGTACAAGGTAAGACAAGTGAGATATACTTTAAAAATTAGCAAATGACATCAGACATGGCATTATTCTGTTCTTTCATGAACCTTGGGTCTCAAACAGGCTCAGGATGCCAGCAGATCAGAAGAAGAGAAAAATGACCAAGGGGCTGGTGGCTGGAGCCTTTCTTCCCTTTTCCAAAATAATATGCAGCACTGATCCATAAACATAACATATGGCTTCTGATGGAAGTAGGGAAAGGGCTGAGCTGTCAGTCCCCTGTCACTATCATCAGATATTCTGCAAGTGCACAGAGGAAATACACGCGCGCGCACACACACACACGTACACACACACACACACACACACACACACACACATTCTCTCTCTGCTGATGTCTCTGAACAAGACCATCTCAAGCAGAATCAGCCTAAATAGCTAGCTCTGCTAGCATCCCACTGCCTCAGTCAATAAAACAAAATCTGGGAATCTGGTGGGGGGGGGGGGGGGGGCTGCTGCTCCATACAATGGTTAAAGGAATTAAGTGCCTGGAGACGTCTCTGAGTGAAAGATGTTTGGTCCATGTCGTCAAAAAGAAGTGAACTGAAAAAAGCAAATGATGACATATGATATATATGAGCAAAACGAGTAACTGTAACATGCACAGCACACCATAAACAACCAGTGAAAGTTAACATGCTGACCAAGTCAGCCTTGATTTATGCTTCAACAATTTTTTACACTGAAAAGCTTAACATGAAAATGCTAAAAAAAGGAAAAAAATTATCTTAAGCAGGGGGCAGGCCACCTCCCCCTGCACCTCATGTAGAGGATTCAGAATTCCCCACACTTCCCTTACTCGACAGTCATACAATGGTGCAGAGAAGTGAAACCAAAACCACATAACAGTGGGTTAAGCAATAAAATTAATATGGTTTCAATAAAGTGCAGTGAAAAGAAATTACAGTAAAGACAGAGTGTAGGATAACTAAGATATGACAGATGCAACAGAAGTGCAAAACACTTTACAATTTCCTTATACATGTATCTATATGCAACACTTTAACAAATGCATTGTGCCTTTGGCGATGATACTGCAGGTAACAGTATGACAGCAGACAGCTGTTACAAACATAGCAGTACAAAACAAGTCACTTATAGGTCATTAGTTCATTTTTGTAAAACATAGTATCAGTCTGTATAACAGCAGTGAAAATGCACAGCATATGCTACGGAACAGGTGACCCTTGAGGCAGACCTCAAAATGTGAACTATCGGGGTCATGTAAACGAGGAGAAACACAAATACTCTATCTAGCTAGTGTACTGCCAAATTAAGTGACATGGCCGAAAACGATGACCTAACAGCAAAATGTTTAAACATTTAAATTATGGTGACATCCAGACAAGAATAAAAAAGTGGTCATCTATCAAAGTGTTTATACAGTGAGGAGTAAAGGTACCCTCTGCAGGACAGGCAAGAAATATAAAAAGATACAGGAAAATAAACTTAAGAAAAATATAAGGGGATGCAATCCAGAGATGGACAAAATGTGAGATATACTCTTTAGAATGCTCTTTAAATCTTTTCAATATGGTAGTAATTATTTGCATATAAAATGCATTATTTTGGCTATATCTGCTGCAAAGCTGTAATATCAGATTAGTTACAGTGGCAATTTTGGAGGTGATAAGGATGCAAAACATATATCTGACACATAATTAAGTTAAACAAAATGTAGAAATTTTGTGAAGGGAAATACAAGGAAGAGAAAAAATACAACGTGAGAAGGTTAAATAGTTAAAGTAAAACATATCATGAGAAAAATAGCTGCTGGAAGAAGGTTACTGAAAAATATGAGTTATCATAATAGATATCTGACTGTCGAAATCCCGAACTCTAGAATCTCCCACACAGCAGTCTGACAATAGAATCTAGCAAACTACTGCATTCTCTAGATTGTAATAAATTCAAAATTAGCATAGTTTGTTAGAAGAATGCATGACAGGAGGTTATGCATTTTACCTCCAACAGAATTCTGGTTAGATACAGATATGTGAAAGATTCCAAAGTACAGGAATTAGTTGTACAGAGAGGACATCCAAAACTTAATTGTCATTCAGAACAAAATGCTTCAAGGAGCTAAGCAAATGATACACTTGGTTTGTATGGTGTGTCCCCTTCATTTCTTTCTTTCTTGCTTGCTGGAGTACAGAAATAGATTAGTGACACCATGGCATCTGGTCTAAAACAGGATACAGTGAGTCTCAGTGTCTGTATAACTGGCTGCTCTACACTGTTCCCTGAATATATCTGCCAAATGTTTCACAGTGTTTCTGACATAAACACTGGAGCATATCCTATAATACAGTACAGGTTGCCAGATTACTAGAAGCAATAGCACATTAGGCAGGTACTTATCTACAAGACTGAGCGCTGGCATGGAAACTTGTACACACATTTGCCTAACCAGTGAAGGTAGATTCCGAGAGTTGAGAAGAAATAAGGGGAGTGGGGAGCACTGAGCAACCTATTTGTCCCTAGAGGATTGGTTCCAGCCCAGCAACTTGTAGTTTATTGGCCATTTTGGGTCAATTCCTGGCTCTTTTCAACCCCCTGCTATAAAGCCCATTTTTGCGTGCTTTTTCACTTGTAAAAGACTCAGCACAGCTCCTCGTGGTGTCCTGTAGAGTTCTACAAGCAGCAGAGAGTGAAAGAGTGACTTTCCTGGATTTTTAAGTATTTTTTCTGGCTTTCGCTTTAATTACTGCATCTCGACTGCATTTCGCCTAAAAACAGCTCTGCATATTGTTTTTACTGTACCTGTGTAGATTTTAAACTGTTAGCACTTTAAAAAGTTATTTTTGTTTAATTTAACTGTTAGGCTAACACACACAAGTGCGCTAGCCGTTTTATAGCATTTACTGTTTGCTACTGTATCTTTTTCTTCTGTCTCTGTAAAAAAAAAAAAAAACAAAAAATATCCTTGTTTTCCCGCTTTTCTGAACTAGAATAGTCCAGTCTTCAGATTTTGATGATCTCTGGGCTTTGTCTTAGTTCCTGTGCTATCCATAGCCTTATTTGGATAAGAGGAAGCTTTTTTGTTCACCAGTGGGAGTGGGGAGCACTGAGCAACCTATTTGTCCCTAGAGGAGTGGTTCCAGCCCAGCAACTTGTAGTTTATTGGCCATTTTGGGTCAATTCCTGGCTCTTTTCAACCCCCTGCTATAAAGCCCGTTTTTGCGCGCTTTTTCATTTGTAAAAGACTCAGCACAGCTCCTCGTGGTGTCCTGCAGAGTTCTACAAGCAGCAGAGAGTGAAAGCGTGACTTTCCTGGATTTTTAAGTATTTTTTCTGGCTTTTGCTTTAATTACTGCATCTCGACTGCATTTCGCCTAAAAAACAGCTCTGCATATTGTTTTTACTGTACCTGTGTAGATTTTAAACTGTTAGCACTTTAAAAAGTTATTTTTGTTTAATTTAACTGTTAGGCTAACACACTCAAGTGTGCTAGCCATTTTATAGCATTTACTGTTTGCTACTGTATCTTTTTCTTCTGTCTCTGTAAAAAAAGAAAAAAACAAAAAAAATCCTTGTTTTCCCGCTTTTCTGAACTAGAATAGTCCAGTCTTCAGAGTTTGCTGATCTCTGGGCTTTGTCTTAGTTCCTGTGCTATCCATATCCTTATTTGGATAAGAGGAAGCTTCTTTGTTCACCAGTGGGAGTGGGGAGCACTGAGCAACCTATTTGTCCCTAGAGGAGTGGTTCCAGCCCAGCAACTTGTAGTTTATTGGCCATTTTGGGTCAATTCCTGGCTCTTTTCAACCCCCTGCTATAAAGCCCGTTTTTGCGTGCTTTAGCACACTTTTGCGCGAATTAGCGCGAAGTTGCTCATAGAGCAGCATCGGGCAGCGCCGGTTAATCAAGTTTAAACTATTTCTGGCTCCGTAAAGTCTGCTCTTCAATTTTTCCCTTAGAACTGCTCTACTTGCAATCTAAACAGCCTATACTCTATCTGAAAAGCTCAGCACTTGCTCCTAAAGCATTTTTTATACAGGTAAAGCACTCTTAACAAAAGATAGTACTTCATTCACCTAAATTCCCTTGAGTACCCATTTCCCTATAGGTCCTTTCTGACTCAGTTACACAGCAATCTTTTTCACTATTTCTAGCATGTCGAAGGGTCAGTTGCTGCCGTCCTCTCCTGTTCAGCTGGTGAATCTGGGAATCTTGAGGCAATGTTACAATTGCCTCATGTACACAGACAACCCTCTCCTCCTCCCAACAAATACAAATATATGCGAGAGATGTAACTATATAGCCAAACTGGAGGCTGAGCTCTCTCAATTCAGTACTGGCAAGACCAGTCAGGAGGAGAAGGTAACCACACACACCACAAACCCAGTCTCACATAGAACTATCACAACTGCAAACCAAACACATAAACACACAAAAACATACTCGGAGGCACTGATTAAAAATCTACCAAAACAGCAGAGGCCTCCAAAGCAGACACCCAACCAACCGCCACCTCAAGACATAGCACATGCAACACATAGTTCACAAAGTCAGTGTGCTAAACAGTCACAGCCCTTAAGGCCAAACAACATGCCAGACACACTTGTAATAGGTGACTCCATAGTCAGACACACTGACGTCCCGCTCACCAGACTGAACAAGGAAAAGGTCACAGTAGGCTGACGGTCGGGAGCTAGAATCCGTCACATAACACAAACACTCAGATCACTCCACAGCAAGTACAAATATGACTCAGTCATTGTACATGCCGGTGTGAACGACCTGAGACGTACCTCCCTGGACTACATGAAAAGAGACATAGAGGAGCTCTCTGATTATGTAGCCCAGGCCGGTATGACCCTGACCCTGAGCAGCATCTTACCCTCACCAAGAATGATGCCACAGTACAAAGACAAAATGATCAGTTTTAACAATTGGCTTAATTACTGGTGTCATTCTAAGGGGATCCAATGTCTGTCTGCTTGGGATGACATGCTTGACAAGCCACGCTGCTTCGCAAGGGATGGCTTGCACCTGTCACCCTGGGCTTCGGATATTGGCCAAGGCTCTTGCCACCCCCATAGTGCCTTTTTAGGCAAGGCTCAAATGACAAACCTACCTCCCTAGAAAACACAAGTGGAAAAAAACTAAGGGTAATGCTGCTCAATGCCAGAAGTCTAAACCTCAAGATGCACGCCCTCGAAGCCCTCCTCAGTATGGAGAGCATCGATGTCTGTGCAGTGACTGAAACCTGGTTCAAAGCTCCTGAGAGCACCCCAGCACTATCAGGTTTTACCTCATATCATGCTTTCCGACCCCAAAACTTGGACCGAACCACAAAAGGAGGGGGAGTATCCATATTCATCAAAGATACCCACACCTCCAGGTTAGTGGCAACGCACGAAGCATCGGAGACCATCCAGGTGCAACTAACCATAGGCAAAACTGCCTTACAGTTTGTAGCATGCTACAGACCACCCTTTCAAACTGAGGAACCTCACACAGCCTTCCTGAAGACACTGGAGAGTATGAATGTCTCTCCAAATACCATCATATTGGGAGACTTCAACTACCCGAACATAGACTGGGAACATTACTCAAGCCCCAACACCCTAGCCCAAAGGTTCCTAGAATTCATAAACTCAAATGCGATGGAACAACTAGTCACCATTCCCACAAGAGGAGACAATATACTAGACCTGATCATCAAAAACATGGGGACAAAATGCTCCACACTGGAAGTATATCCCTCTTTGGTAAGATCAGACCATAAATTAATCTCACTGGAAATCCACATCCCGCCCCCACCCCCTGCACAAAAGACCACAGTGAAAAACTTCTCAAAAGCCAACTTCACACTTCTTAAGACTGAAGTGGTATCCTTCAAGTCCCCTGGGCCAGTGGAAACCACAACCCACACTGCTGAATCCTTTACAAATGCCTTCTACGGGCACCGTCAAGAATGTATGGATCATGCAATCCCAAATAAAACCAAGACCCATTCCCCCAAAGGCAGGCGCCCGGTCTGGTGGACCCCAGCCATAAACAAACTTTACAACAGGAGGAGGAAGCTACTACATGACAGAGCAAAATTCCTAAAAGGGAAGGCATCTCTGATCAGTACTAGCAAAAAACTACGATCACTCATAAAATCATCCAAGGCCAACTTTGAGAGAAAAATCGCAAAAGACACAAAAGACAATCACAAGGCCTTCTTTAGCTATGTTAGAAACCTGGGTGGAAACTGCCAGATATGCTCAGAGTTAGTCCAAAATTACACAAAATACACTGAACCCACTGACATTGCCAACATTCTGGTAGACAGGTTCAGTGCAAATTTCTCCTCCCACTCCCCCCCAAAAGGAGAAATAACCATCCCAGCAGAGTGTAGCCTCCCTAACATCTCAGATGCCCAGGTGAGAGCCGCCCTCTCTAAAGCTAAAAACACAGCATCAATGGGACCGGACGGTGTCCCGGGCTGTGTGCTACATGAACTCCAAGAGGAACTAAACCCGCACACAAGGCTGCTGTTTAATCTTAGCCTTACTACAGGATACATACCCAAAGAGTGGCGTATGGCAACAGTGGTCCCACTTCACAAAGGTGGTGCTTCTACGGACCCTGGAAATTACCGCCCCATAAGCTTGACGAGCCTGGTCTGCAAAGCTATGGAGAGGATCATTATGGAACTCATAAACAAAGACATTGGGGATCTACAGACATTGGATCCTACCCAATTTGGCTTTGTCAAGGGCAGATCCTGCCTTTTGAACTTGGTCGACTTTTTTGAAACAGTCACAAAGGCCATTGATGAGGGTAAGGCAGTTCACACAGCCTACCTTGACCTTGCAAAAGCCTTTGACACAATACCCCACTCGGGCATCATAGACAAACTCACCAGCTTAAATGTAAACCCATATGTCACAAGATGGGTTGCAAACTGGCTCAAGGACAGAACCCACAGGGTCAGAGTTGCTGGAGCTATGTCAGACTCTAAGCCAGTCACAAGTGGTGTCCCACAGGGCTCAGTCCTGGGACCCCTCTTGTTCGGCATTTATTTTTCCGAGGTACAGGCAAACATAGGAGGATTGTGGCTGACAAAGTTCGCAGATGACTGCAAACTGGGTGCCATAATTGATACTCCAGCAGACACAAACATCCTTCAGAGAGGCCTCATAGAAACAGATAATTGGTGCCAGAGCCATGGCCTTAAGCTGAATGCCAAAAAATGTATAGTCATACCCTTTGGGAAAAACAAGGTACCCACAAATTACCACATAGGTGGTAATCCATTAAGTACGGAAGAGGTAGTCAGGGACCTAGGGACCCGGATTGACAGTAACCTCTCATTTGACACTCACATTGCCAAAGTGGTTAGGAAGACCTTCTATATTGCCCACCTTATCATGAAGGGTTTCACATCTAGATCAAGAGAGGTCATTGTGCCCCTGTACTCTTCTCTTATCAGGCCAATGATTGAGTACAATGCCCCATTTGGGATGTATCTTACCCGACACCTGCAGCAGTTGGAAAAACTCCAAAAGTTCCTCACCAAGAGGATAAAGGGTCTTAAACATATGTCATATGTTGCCCGACTGAAAAAACTCCAGCTCTATTCAGTCGCATACCACCTACTCAGAGGTGATCTGTGCCTGACGTACAAGGCCATGTCCAATCCGGAATGAATGGACATGCTCCACCTCAGAAAATCCAAATCCATCAGAGCCACAAGAGCAAGAGACTAAAACCTCAACACAGAAATAAATAGGACATGCTGGAGGGACAGATTCATAACCCAGAGGCTCCCTACACTCTGGAACAGAATCCCTATCCATGTCAGGCAGAGCCCTTCACTAACTCTATTCAAGAGAAATCTTGACGAGTGGATGGGAGATCGTAGGTTTACCCCGGGGGTCATCTCTGTGTCACTACTAGACAGAGGCACAGTAAACTAAACCCTAAATGGGCATAGTATTCTCATCCTAAGGGGTGGTGAAAGCCACACACACTCTGGCTAGGCTTATAAATGCCCTAGGGCAAATAGCCTAGTACGAACCTATGAACCTATATATTAACTGTAGACTTGAAAGTAAAAATAATCTAGTGTGATGCCAGACAAGAGTGGGTTGGATATGCTAAACTGGGTGGAGGTAAGGTGCCATTAGTTCTCAAATTAAATTTCAATGGCATAAAATAGGTCTCAGAAATGCAAGAAGCCTTTCTCTGAAGGATTTCAGGACAGCAGCACCTTAGAAGAAAACTTTTGGCAGAGGGTCAGTAAACTCCTCTGTCCTGGCAGGCTCGTCATTCAGAGTACCTATCCAAATTGTGGGCTGAAACACCGAAAATGTATTTCATAGTGTCAATACATTTGGGCTACATAACCCACATTTAAGCTTCCTGTGGTTTTTTTTTTTTTTGTTAAATGGGTAAGCCCACTGGACATGTTACCTTTTTCAGTGACTTGTTCAGAGTCAGACAGTAGGCAAATGGAGGCCTTGGAATCAAACCCTGGACTAAAGGAGGCTAATCATTAACAACTCATAGCCTTAATCCTCTGCATTAACTACCATACAAGACAAACTAATGCTCCTTTAGTTTAAACACAGTTTTTCCTTAACTAATATAAACGCTTCTCTGCAGATTAAAACCATCCTGCTCAAAACTGGCTGGTGGTATTCTACAAAACTTTATTTTACTAGATGCTTCTACTAAAGAGACAAACACCTTAAGAGTAACAATGGCTTCAGAGAATGCTTTGGCCCATCAAAATTAAAATGTGTGATTTTGCAACTGTTCACAAAGCTGGATGCTTTGAGTAACTAATTACTCATCAACTGGTTGAGCATCCCTTCCCTTTTATTAAAATCATGGGTAAGGCAGACAACTTCTGAGTAGCTGCTGAATTATCTTACCATCAAAGTATCACCAAATATCAGCATAGCCCATTTCCAGATCACGGGGTTAAGATTTATTTTTTTTATCTGAAAAGTTTGGTGGAATGAAGCACAAATTCTTCAGTCATGACTGCTACAAAAATCCACAAAAACAGCAATCAAGTCGCCATGCATCCTGAAAAATTGTAAACAAATAAGTATATTGTAGTTCAGGTTACACTATCATAGGCTTTACACAGTAAGCAGTATGCATACTAATTTAAGCTTATAGGTGCATAGATTGTCACTAGGCTATATCAGTCCAGTACACCATTAGGAGCTTAGACGATGCAAATCCCACTATTTCTTTGCTCTAACTATAGGGATTTGATTATACAGCTCAGTGATGAAGTTACACATCCCCATTTAGATTACTTTTAAAGACAGGTAAACCTATTTTGATGCAGAATGAATAGAGATGCCACATATCCGGTATTTTTCTGGGCTTTCCATAAATAGGAATGTTAGTCTGGTAGTCCAGAAAGCAGAGTACAAACTCCTGTATTCTTTTTATCTGCACAAACATAAATTAATGCATCACTAACACAATGTGCTTAAAACCAGGACTTGTTAAAAAAGACAAAAGAAGGCATTCCACCTCAGAAAGATGTACTCATAAAATTGGTGGGGAAGAGTAGACATAAGTAGGCTATGCATGGTGCAAGGAGTGCGGGTTTGGTCCATTTTTTGCCACAGAGAAAGGTAGCAAACTCAACAGTTAGAACTTATTCCATCAGCAGGAAATCCTTTTGACAGAGATATCAATTATGCCAGCAAGTTATTTTATGTTTTAATGTAGGTTTAGATCCTTAGAATGGGTTTTGACCATATTCCAGTTTTACAGCAGTGTAAGGGATTAAGCAGGAATTGGTCTTTCACAGCCCTGCAGGGCAGGAAGAGATGCATACAAGAGGGTATATAAGAGGTAGGGTAAGGTAACAGGGCTCTTAGTCTTTGTAACTTAAGGAGCTTATACCTGAGATATTCTTAGTTAAAGTTTATTATAGCTCTATTACTCAAAGAACTTAAAGCAAAAAAAATCAAACAGTGAAGAGGCAAATATAAAAAACAGAGAACAATGAATGAAATCTGTGAAATGGTAATACTGGCAAACTACAAAACTATGGAAGTAGTAATCAGGTGACAATATCAAACACATATACAAGTTAAAAAATAAATTTATTTATTTATTTAATTCTGTCGACCAGGAATGCCAACTGAGTATGATCCCTTTTTTAGCAGAGGACCAGAGAGAAAAGCTCTGCATGGTTTACAAGAAATATGTATTTGCATTACATAGAAGATTATGATCAGGTCGCCAATCCTAACTGAATTATTATGTGTTCAAGACATGAATTTGCTCTTGAAGTGAATTTCTTGGAATCCATGTCAAGAACACATAACAATAATAAGTTAGGATTGCAGAACCGATCATAATTCTTTGTAGTGCATGGAACTTTTATCTGCATCATGTACTACAAATTAAAGTAAAAAAAAAGAAAAAAAATGTCGTGTTCCACTGGCTCTCAAAGTCATAAAGCACATAGCGAGCTTTGTCAGGAAAACAGTGTAACATGGTCCCTTTTACACTTACCTTCCCATCCCTCTCTACTGTCCACATTTTTGCTGAATGTCTAAATTTTTGTCTAATGTATTTGGTCTGTTCTTCATAAAGTCTGTAGTTTTGGACAAATTACTAACGACTGAAGACACTAAATAGTGGCAGCCATTTAGGTTTTAGAGTTTGTGTCCATCAGAAAATGTAGGCAAACACACATCCTGTCATTCTGGTAATTTTTATTTTTATTGCAGGAAATCAGGACACATTACCAAAGGACAGCAAACAGATCCAAGTATTTTATTCTGCCGCTGTCTTTTGCTGGTCAGTACAGGCAGATTTTACTGCTGAGCATTAGACCTGAGCTTAACAACTTTAGCAAGGGGTGCCTAACATTTATTAAGGTTGGGTCTCACCACTCTAGTGCTTAATTGATTTGTCTTTTACCAAATATCAGAGCGTAATCGGTACTCTCCATGCACTATCTATAGGTTAAAGTAAAACAGATGAATATTGCATAAATGTCAGAGTAAAACAAAAATACATAATAAGTCCAAAAATAGATAATTCACATAGTTATTTTCTTTCCTCGCATGCTCTCCCTCGCTCCCTCTCTCTCCGTCTCTCTCCTGAAAATGTAAGGTAGTTGTAGTGATAGTTTGATGTTAAAGAAGGCAGTAGAAGTTGGCATGAAAATATCTGAAAGAGAAAAGGTGAGGAGAATAGGAAGTGAGGGAGAGATGAGAGGGAGAGAAGTTGGTAAAGACTGTGGGATAGAGAGTGTGGTTAAAGCATATGTTATAGTGGAGGGACACTTAGTATCACAAGTGTGACTATAGGTATAAAGTGAGAAAAGTGGAGAGGGGTGAGGCTTAATTTAAAAAAAAGTGAGTTTTGGAAGTAGGGTAAGAAGGGCTTATATGAAGAGATGGTGTAATAGGTATGAAAAGGGAGTAGACAGTGTGAAGCTGGGGAGATAGAGGGGTAAGGGGGTGAGCTACGGGGAGACCAGTAGGAAGATGAAAGGCTAGACATTTAATTGTTATATTTTGTTAGTAAATAAGAATGAATATAATGGGGCTTAGATTTAGCACAACAGCACAGCTATGTTTTATTTAGTTGTGTTTTGAAGGATGATAGATTTTGTGTTATTCAGATTGGGTGAGGGATACAGTTCCAGAGTTTTCAGATATAAGTGGAACAGAGGGGGTCACCAGCACTGTTATATTTGGTATTTTTATGGTATATTTGATATATTACTATGATATGGTAACTGCCAAGAGGGGGTTGTTGAATTATCTAAGTTCTCTATTACCAGAGTAATATTGGAGTGTATTTTGAAAAGACTGACATTTTTCTGGCATGTAGATAAGTCTTTCAGTGATGATTAGTTGGGTAAATGTTAAATAGTGGGGTAATTTTAGTCAGTATACTTGTGTTAGTGCAATGCAGTATTGTGCTTGCTGTGGAGCATTTGTAGCAAATTTGGAGATCTTGTTACATGGTTCTAGTTTTGATATTTCTGTTTTATTTAAGTTAGTAAAAATTGGTGTAGCCTACAGTAGAGATGAAAGCGGATAAGTTCTATCTACTGACTGTCTTGTAGAATCCGTAAGATATGGCTTTATCCTACAGAGAGAGACCCTAGTTTCATGTCTGTGTGTGTTTTTTTTGTTTGTTTGTTTTTTGCTAACTTAAGATGGTTGTAGGCTAGACTTAAGTTTTTCACCAATTAGAATGCCTAGTTGTTTTGCTAGGGATACTGTTTCTGTCGTTGTAATGTTAAATGAGTACAATTTGAAAACAGGATGCTAGCACTGTATATCTTTTGGTGTAAATATCATTAGTTTAGTTTTATTAGCATTAAGTAGTAGGTAGGAGTTGATTAGCTAGGATTTGATTGCAGTAAGATTTGTGTTATTTTGTAGTTTTAGCAGAGCATTTGCAGAGCAGGTGACTGGAATCATATGTGTATTGTACAACTGAGGCTAGGCAGGTTGCAGTGTTTAGCTTATTTGTAAAGATGCTAAACAGTAGTGGCCCTAGGACTGATCCCTGTGGGATTTCTACTGTAACTGGCAAGAGAGGGGAAAGGTCCTGCTGCCATTTAACTGCTTGTTGTCATCCAGTTAAGTAACTGAGCAGCCATGTTATAGAAGAGTGACTACATCTGAGTGAGGATAGCTCAATAAGGAGCATTTGATAACAGCTCTATCAAATGCCTTTGATAGATCTCTGATGAAGGAGGACATTAACTTGCCTTCATTTCTATAATGATTGACAGTACTGGTAAAACTAAGTAGAGCGGTTGTGGTACTGTGTTTGGGATGATAGGTGTGCTGTGTTTTTTTTTTTGGTGATGTATTTAATGGGTTAGATATGGATACAGTTTTCAAGTATTTTGGATAGGAGAGATAGAACTGCTGTGGTTCTGTAGTTTAAGATTTCAGTTGAGTTTTCTCCTTTGTGTATTTGGGACAGACAGGAAGAAGGTAAGAGGAAGCAAGGACATCCAGCAAAGAAGTGGATGGATTGTGTGAAAGAAGATCTGCAACAGTCAGGCATGAGTGTTGAAGAAGGTAGGAGTGTGGCACTGAATTGAAAGAACTGGCGGCAGTTAACACGATACCCTGACCCCATGTAGAAAAAAATGGGAAAAGGGGGGCTGATGATGATGATGATGATGATTTCCTCCTTTGTGTAAGTGAATGATGTATGATGTTTTCCATACTTCAAGCACATGTTTATCTGTCAGTGAATGGTTAACAAGTACAGAGATAGGGTTGAGGTATTCAGCTGGTAATTTACCAGCTGCTAGGGTAGTTGGTTTAAGTTTATTGAGTAGTTTTCTTATTATAGAAGTGGGACAGTTTAAAAAGAAACAACAAATATCAGTGTTATTATCTGGAGGATCCTGGAATCTGAAGGGAGTTTGTGCTTCATCATATATTAGGGATAGACAGAGTTAGTGAAACATGAGTTGAATTGCATTGCTATATTGACTCTCTTGTTAGTGGCATTTGGGATTGGGATGGTGGATTGACCAGGCTTGAATTTTTTTTTTTTTTTTTTTTGGAAAGGACTAGAAAATTTTGGGGGGTTGTTTTCATATTTTAGCTGTTTGTTAGCATAGTTTGACTGTTTATCTTTTTATGTGTCTTTTTGAGAGATTTCTAAGCTGTCTAAAGCATTGAAGGAATGTATTTTATTTGCATACCATCATTTCCACACTTTGTCTCCAGTATGTAGTAGCTATATGGTATCTTTTGTTAGCCAGAGAGCTGGTGTGTTTTTTACTCTTTTTAAGTGGTGCCATTTCATTTAGGATGTTAAGAAAGGTGTTATTAAAGTTAGATACAGTGACATCTAGAGGTAGCATCTTTAGTGAGTTCCATTTGCAAAGGAAAAGAGAAGAGATGAAGGTTTCTTTTTTAAAGTTTCTCAGGTTGCTTACTTCCTTAAAGATTGTTTTTCTAATTGTATAGATACATTGCCTCAACAGGTATTTTGGGAGATGGTCACAAATACTAACAGGGAGACATCCAGAATAGTTTATGTTAGAGATTTTGCAGGTTAATATTCAGTCAAGAATAGATTGTACTTTGGATTAATTGGAACAAGTTCAATGTGATTTCTGAATTACATGTACACCAATTTATGCTGAAATAATCCATTATGATAATTTCCTAGTGAATGTTTTGAGATATCCAATAAGGGGTATTTTACAGAGTAATTATGTTATCAGTTGGAGGAACATGTATTCATATGATGGTGATAGATTTGTTGTTATTTATTTTAAGTTTTGTGAGAATAATTTCTGCTTTGCTAAATTTTGGGATTCTAAAGTTGAGTAGGTCGAGATCGATATTGTTTTTATACACTACTGCTATTCTTCCTGCATGTTTATCTTTTCTGCCAAGCCTGTGTATATTGTGGCCTGGAGACAGTATTTCAATGTCTTTTAGTTTTGGTTTTAGTCAAGTTTTAGTGATGAGAACTACGTCTGTCAAATATTGTATAAGACAGGAATGGAATTAATGTATCTTGTTGGATATACTTCTGGGATTTATATTTATAGGTTCATAGGTTCATAGGTTCATACTAGGCTATCTGCCCGAGGGCATTTACAAGCCTAGCCCATCGTTTTGTGGCTTAGGCCACCCCTTTAGTATGGGGAACTATACCCATTATTTTTCTGTGCCTCTGTCGAGCAGTGACACTGAGGTAATCCCTGGGGTATATCTGCGATCTCCCATCCATTGGTCAAGATTTCTCTTGAACAAGGCCAGCGAGGTGCTCTGCCTCACATGTACCGGGATTTTGTTCCACAGCATAGGGAGTCTTTGGGTGATGAATCTATCCCTCCAGCACGTCCTATTAATAGCCGTGTCAAGGTTTAAGTCTCCCGCCCTTGTGGCTCTGATGGATCTAGATTTTTTGAGGTGAAGCATATTCATCAAATCTGGGTTTGACATGGCCTTGTATGTTAGGCAAAGGTCACCTCTGAGCAAGCGGTAAGCGACTGAATAGAGCTGGAGTTCTTTCAGTCGGGCAGCATAGGACAGATTTTTGAGACCCTTTATCCTTTTGGTGAGGAACTTTTGTGGCCTCTCCAGCTGCTGCAAGTGTCGGGTCAGGAACAGATGTATTCAATTAAAAGAGGTGTTTATTAGTGTGTGGATATTTATTGTAGGTGGGTTTAGGGTATTTTGTTAAATGGTTTTTGGCCCAGAATTTGGGTGTATGTCACTGCTGAGTTTGAGATGAGTTACCACATGTAGTGGGAAGTCTATCCATTTGTACATTAGTTTCTTCTTTGACAGTATTTCCTGGGTTGAAAATTGAGTTTTTAGCTAGAAAACTGATCAATACAGGCAGCTGAATAGAGCTGTGGGGAGATTAGAAAGTTATGGAGTTTGCATTGTTTGGGGGAGGACAGGGTTAGTGGGGGTGTATATAATATTGAGTAAGAGATTATTGTGGAATGTCAGTTTTACAGAGACAGATAAAGAAGTAGAAGCAGTATTAGAGAGAAAGCATTACTAAGTGAAATAGCAGGGGTCAGAGTTTATTGATTGTAATAGGAACAGAGAGGTAAATAATGGTAGTTTGATAGGTGGATGCAGTTATATGTAAGTAATTAGTAACTTTAAAAGAGTTGTTTGTAGGGTTAGTTAGAAGTGTGAGGAAAGAAAAGGTATGCAATGAGTAAGTGGGGGAGGGTGGTGAGATGTTAGAATAAGACAGTAATTTAGTAATAGTAGTAGTTGTGAAGGAGGAAGTAGTCAGAGGTAGTAGGAGGGGATATGGGAGGAGTAATGGTGTGATGGTAGTTGGTAGGCTGGATGTGGATAGAGTTTAGTGAGTATAAAATTACATGTGTTAGGCTGGGTGGGAATTGGGGGTAGGTTAGAGGAGCATAGTGAGCCTTAGTATAGCAAGGGCAAATGGAAACTCTCTGTCAGATTAAGAAAACAGCAGGTCACTGCCTACTACTTGCTTATCACTCAAGGAAGTTAATTGTATAAAGCTTTTGCTGTGATTGCGCAGCTAAAGTTTAAATGCATTCAAAAGTAAGTGCATTTCCTCAGTAGAAAGCTAAGTAAATCCTATGCAAGAAAGTCACTATCACTTTCTGAGCAAATGTTTGAAGAAGAAGAAAAAAAATAGCTGTGATACTTTTGGAGTAAAGAAGGAGACTGTGTCTATTTTAAAAGAGAATACTTTGGTTAGGCTACTGACGATGGTTTTATATAATCATGTGGGAAACAGATGACTAATGCACTGACACATCCTAATTTAATGTGCCTGCCACTGTACAGTTTTATATCAGCTATTTAAAAAAATTCTGCTACTTTTTAGTGCTATTGTGTTATATCCTAAATCTGAAATTGAAGTCTGCTAGAACATGACTGTAAAATTATTTGCTATATACATTTAACATACATGGCAGAAACCAGTGCTCTTCTGTCCCTCTACTCAGATGTCCAGTTGCTGACATTCCTATCTGTTTTCAGTGTAGGCTTATATGTTAGGGAAAGGTAGGTAAGGTAGGCAGCTGTACAGTCTGACACTGGGCTTTGCTAAAGGTAGACTAGAAAATAAAAAGGTAGGAAAATATATTATATGAGATAATGCTGTAGAAAGACTTACTAGTTATGAAAAAGAGAAAAAGCATAACAAAATATGTTAATATAACATGTTTTCACATCTATTTAGATATTGAGATGCAGCTTAACTCAACAAACTTTACAACTGGTAACAAAACATGACACTTGATAGTATGAAGAAGCTATAGCAGTATAATACATTTCTAGTCAGAATAAAACTTCATATATTAAGTGGTATCAGTTACTCATAGTAGTTAGCAGTTTACAGGAAACATAATCAACCTATATGTTTCATTGTATTCAATGGCAGTATCTGTGCTTAGACATGTAAAGTTGCTCCCTCCTTCAGTAATCAAACTACAGTATCCAAAACATAAAATTACATATTAAATATTAAAAATTCTAATAAGTCCATAAAAAGTATCTTTAAAAATTCTGACTAAATTCACCTTTATTCTATCATTAAAAGCCTACAATTGATAGCAAGATGTATAATTGCTAGTGAAAGAGTGGTTCTTTACTAGAAACTAGCATATATTCCCTGTGTCCACATATAGCAAGTAGACTCTTCATCATTTGCTTTGGTAAATAAACTTGCTAGACAATCAGCTATCTCAATATATTGCAGGCAAATGAAATGCCTCGTTTAATTAATTTTCATTTCAGATAAAAACAGCTATATTCCCTACACACACATATAAGTAGTGGGCTCTTCACCTTTTGTTTTGTTATATAAAATTGTTAAAAATCAGCTAGCCCAATTTATTGCAGCCAAATCAAATGCCTCTCTTTAATTAATTTTCACTTCAGATAAAAACAGATATGCTACATGCATTCATATTCCACTATATAAATGAACCAATCCAAACAAGTAAAGATACAAAAAAATGCAACACTTTTTCTACTTGTGCAAAGTTCAGGAACAAGGGGCAGTGCTTATTCTGCTTGCTTTTAAACTTTGTGCAGATTGGAATACAGTTATGTCAGATACGTTCTTTGTAAAAACACTGTCTGCAAGTAAAAGAAGCTTCTAAAGCAAGTGTTTTTCACTCATGGCTAAAATGGAGTGCTTTATACTTATAACAGAGGATATAACTGCTGCTTTGATGTACTATACTTCTATGCCCTAGTTCAGTAAAATCATCCTTCTAGATGCATAAAATATTAATATTCTCTTATATTGCAAGCATGCTGCATCTGGGACACATCAGGGAGTAGAAACTCAGTATAACATATTTGAGAAATGGCACCTTTCATGCAATAAACATTTTGAGGTATGCAATGCACACTGGGAAGAAGGTCACCAGAGAAAAAAGGTGTAGGAGTCTTGCAGGGTTTAAAATAACACAGAAAAGAAAATCTGACTAAAGAATCCCACAATCAAGAAACCTCCCTGTCAGCTTAGGAGAATAGCAAGTCGGTGACTATTTCTTGTTTATCACTCAGAGATATTAATCTAGGAAACCACTCAATGTGCCAGATAGAAAGCAACAGCTCCAAAATATTATGGTTTAGCACTTTCGTAAGGTTTATTGCCAAACTTCATCAGAACAATAAACAAAGCAATAAACCTTATGGAAGTGCTAAACCATAATATTTTGGAGCCATTGCTTTCTTTCTGGCACATTGAGCGGTTTTATTGTCTTTTTCTGTGACTTTGGTTATTAATCTAGGAAAGCTTTTGCTCTGATTGCACAGACAAAGTTTAAATGCATTCAAAAGTGAGTGCATTTCCTAACTGGAAAGCTAAGTGACGTACTATGCAGGAGGGTCACTATGGCATTCTTAGCAGATGTTTTAAAAAAGGTATTTGTGATAGTCTTGTAGAGAAGAAGGGGCTGTGTTTAATTAAAATGGAAGACTTTTGATGGTTAGGCTGCAAACATCAACAAAAATGTAAATCAATCACATGAGCTATTAATGGTTTTACCACAGTCTACCCTTGCAAATATCACAAGATCCATTAAATAACAGTCACTAAAATATTTAAACAGAATATCCTTTGATGCATCCAAAGTCTGTTAACACAAAACTGTAAACAAATACTGAATAGTGAGCAGCTGTTGATAAAGCATTACTAATGTCCAAACTCTATTGATATGGAACATCATCATCATCATCAACCCTTTTTCCCCATTTTTCTACATGGAGTTGGGGTGTCATGTTAATTGTCACTATCATTGCAGTGGCAGGGCTAGCCACCTGACAATGTAAAATATGACTCTAGCTGATTCGGTCATCGATATGGAACACTGAAATTAAATTTAACAACCACTGAAACTATTAAAACAGTCCCAACAGCTGTTAAAATCGAGTTCAGTTCATGGTCAAATTCCACTAACAGAGTAGCAAACCCAGGCCAGTAAACAACTGTTAACTATTACAGTGGTATTCACATTCATGAGGCATATATGAAGCGGGTATGTGCGATGGTTGCACACAAGCACAAGTTTGATGCAATACATAGATATATGCTGCGCATGCATGCACCCCTTAAATACAAAGAAAAAAAATACAGAAACACTCATGCAATTGAGTGCATGCAACATTTAAATGAGGAGGTATGTGTATGCTCCATACTGCTGCCAAGTGTATGCTCACCGGAGAGCAAGCAAGATGGACTATTTAAAGATGGATCTTTCCACACAATCTAAGATGAGAAATAGCTGTTTACTTGTGTTCACTGAAACCTGGCTGAGCTCTAGTATAAATAATAGTACAATATATGTGGAGAGGATGTAATTATTTCGTGCTAACAGAAATCAGTCTCTCTGTGGTAGATCACGTGGAGGGGTGTTTGTGTGTATATCAACAACTGGTGTACAACTGTGAAATAATCGCCTTTCACTGCTCAGAGAACATCGAGTTCATATCACTAAAATGCAGACCCTTCTACTTGCCTAGGGAATTCAATGGAGTGAGCGTAACAGCTGTTTACATCCCCCTAGTGCTAATACCAACGTGGCACTGAACATTCTGTATCTGTCAATAAATGACCTCCAGAATAAGAACCCTGAGTTTGCCCATATAATTGCAGGTGATTTCAATCAAGCTGACTTGAAATTCGTATTACCTCATTTTATTTTTATTTTTTATTTATTTATTTTACATTTGCTGACCGGGAGTCCAACTGGATATATGTCCATTTTCAGTGGAGGCCCGGGGGGAAAAGCTCTATCGACAGAGTAATATTTACAAAAACACAGGTACAATACAAAGTTTTGTCAATCATTACATTTCATTGCATATAATATATTAATCAGGAAAAAAAATAAAAAATAATCATAGTACATACCAGCTATAGATATTCATACAAAGTATGTTCAATTACACTATTAAACTCTAAATTCACACACATAATATTGTTAGTAGTTAAGTAAACAAGCTTAAACAGGTAGGAAGATTAGTGTCTAGGGGCAGGGTAGGAAGTTAGTCTGGGTTAGCACAGTGGCATAACCAATGTGATTTAAGGTAAGGTTTCAGTTTGCTTTTAAATAGAGTAATTGAGAATAGGGAGGTTAGGTGATTAGGGAGGGTGTTCCAGATTTTGCCCACTGTATTGGAGAACAATGAGTCACCAGCTGCTTTGTTGTTCTTAGCTATTTGTACTAATAATTATAATAATAATAATATTCTCCCCATCAAACTCGATCCCTCTTGACAAAAACCTCCTTTAAAATTACCAGCCATGCTAACTCCACTATAGAAATTGTTCCTTTTGCCAAACGTCTTGGGGTTACTATTGACAAGCAACTAAAATTTGATACCCATATTCAACTAAATATTAAGAAAACCCATTAGAAACTTGGCATGCTGTACAGAAACTCTCACTTCCTCTCCCCCTCAACTAAACAGACCCTTGCCTCAACCTACTTACTACCCTCTCTGCTGTATGGTGCTCCCTTACTAACCAATCTATCTTCCTCCAACTCTTCTAAACTGGAAACCTGCTGCAATAAAATCCCAGAGTTTGCAACTTCATCCAAATACTCTACTCAGCACTGTATACCTCTCCACCAGCTGCAGTGACTAGAACTTTCCAATTACCTGGACTACCTCCAACTCTGTATAGCCCACAAGCTAATTTTCAAACCTAATACATGTCCAGCACTTGCTAACATCTTACCTTCATACATCCCTCACAGACCCCTAAGATCTGCCCACCAAAACCTAATCTCCATGTATAAACCAAATTGTCCCACTGGGCAGCTACTTCTATCCTTTACCTTAGCCAAAAAATGGAACTCTCTCCCTCCATCTTTACGAATCTCTGAAAACTTTGAACACTTCAAAACCCAGCTCCATTCCTACCTCTCCCATAGTTGGAAGTGCAACTGCTCTCTACCTACCTAACTTCCTTAACTCATGATCACTTTTATCACATTCAAAGTCCCATTTTGTCCTTACTTACCAGGGATCTATCCCTTGATAACTACTTTCAGATCACTATCTGACATTTCTAACCTATGAACAAATTCTACTCTATACTACTGTTCTTAACCTACAAACATGTAAATATGTATTATATATTGTATATATGTTGCAGTTTAACTGTTCTGAGTTTGCTATTTAAAACTTACAAGTTGTTACTGCACCTTTTTGCTACTGTGTATTGTATTTTGTTAACTTTGAATTATCTAGTTTTTATTTGTACTACGTAGTCTGAATTATGTAGTTTATACTTTGTACTATGGAGCTTTTCTCCCCGGGCCTCCGCTGAAAACAGGCTCTTTGAGCCCAGTGGACCTCCCTGGTCACCAAACTGGAAATACATAAATAAATAAATAAATAAATAAATAATTTGTTTGATGAGCGTAGGGTCTTGAGATTGTTATAGGGAGTGATAAGGTTAGTGAGTATAGGTGTATTTGCTGGTTGATACAAGATCTTATGGGCAACTATTAGTTGGTTCAAAAGTATTAGATTTGACAACTCTAAGCAATCTAGTTGCTTAAGATTGTTACAGTGATGGGTTCTATATGTTGACCCAGTTACAAATCTGGCAATATTGTTGTAGAAAATAACCAGTTTGTTCAGATTGTTTTTACCTAGCTTAGTGTGGATAGGGGAGGCGTATAGTAGGGTTGAGATTAAGTGGGTACGGGCGATACTGGTCCTGGCTAGTGGAGTCAGAAAGGGTTTGATCCTGTAGAGGGAACCTAATTTTTTGTTTACTGTTTTTATAGTGTTGTTGATGTGAGGCTCAAAGGTGAGGTTATTATCAATTAGTACCCCAAGTAGTTTTGTGATAGGATCAGGAAATATGATGGTTCCATTGCTATATGTAACAGTAAAGTTTAGTAGGGTGGCCTTACGGGTGGGAGTGAATAGTAGCATTTTTGTTTTTTTAGGGTTCAGAATGAGGCATCGGTGCAGAAGCCAATTTTCTACTGTGCTAAAGACGTTTTGGGTTAGGGAATGAAGTTTGGATGGAGAAGTGGCTGAGCATATTAGTGTGGAGTCGTCTGCGTAATGGATACAGGTAGCTTGTGGTATTACAGAAAATAGGTCATTTGTAAAGACAGAGAAAAGGAGGGGACCCAGTGTGGAGCCTTGTGGGACACCAAGGGCAACTGGGAAGTGGGAAGACAGGATATGTTCCCATAGTACAGCCTGTTTCCTGTTATTTAAGTAGGATTGGAACCACTGTATGGCAAGTGCATCCAATGACAAGTTTTTGAGTATGTTTATGAGGAGGTGGTGGTTAACCATGTCAAAGGCTTTTGACAGATCAATAAAGAGGGCTGAGGATAGAATGTCGCTATTTTGATTTCTATTAATGCAATTGGTAAAGGATAAGAGGGCAGAGGTGGTGCTATGAAATGGTCTGAAGCCATGTTGGCAGGTGGCTAGTAAGTTGTTTTCTAGTAGGTAGTTTAAAAGTTGCTTATGAATGCATTTTTCCATGATTTTTGCCAGTGGGGATAATATGGCTATAGGCCTATAGTTAGATAAATCTTTGGAATTACCACCTTTATGCAGGGGGATAATATGTGAAATTTTCCAGATTGATGGGATGGTACCTTCAGAAATAGTTCTATTAATGAGGATGGATATGGGGTAGGCTATAGCTTTTGCAGTTTTTTACAGGTATTCTGCAGGTAGTTGATCTGCAGAGAGGGTGGTGGGTTTAAGTTTCTGAATAAGGGTACAGACAAGTGATGTAGGAACAGGTTGAAAATGAAATAGTGGTGGGCTGTTGGAGATATCGGATGAGGACAATATGGTGTCAGGGGATAGCTGATTAGCAAGAGATTGTATGGTCTCTCTGAGAAAAGTGTTAAAAGAATTGGCTATTTGGTTGGGATTGTTGTGATCAGAGCCTGAGGGAGCAGGAGCGACTGATCAACCTGGGTGTAAGAGTTTATTGATGCCTGACCAGAATTTCTGAGGTTTATTTTGGTGGGTTTGTTGAAGCTGGCAGTTGAAGTTTCTTTTGTCTGACAATATGGCTTTCTTTGTTTCATTTCTTAGCTGTCTGAACTTTAATTGATCATTGCCATCAATACGTGAACTTTGCAACAAGTGGGATGGTCACTCTGGATAAAATGTACCCAAATGTAAAACTGTCCTACAAACCAGTAGCTTATCCACATCTGGGCAACTCAGACCATCTGGCCATCTTGCTGCTTCTTGCATACACACCACTGCTGAAAATAGGCAAACCTACAACCAAACAAGTAAGGTTATGGCCTGAGGGAACAGTCTTGGCACTACAGGACTGCTTTGAACGTACGACCTGGTCAGTGTTTAGAGCTGAGGCTGTAAAGAACCACCATATTGACCACTGTGCCAAATAAGCTCCCTGTTGAACAGGGTGAGGAGGTGCTATGCCTAAGAACATCTGATGTTCTGAAGACCCTGAGGTGAGTAAACCCAAGATAAGCAGCTGGTCTTGATAATATTATGGGAAGGGTTCCAAGAGACAGTGCTACCCAACTGTCCACTGTAATAACAGATATATTCAACACATCCCTGCAACTAGCCATTGTACCCAGTTGCTTCAAAAATATGACAATCATTCCCCTACCCACAAAATCCCAACCAACAAGCCTAAATGATTACTGGCCTGTTGCTCTTACATCAACAGTAATGAAGTGTTTTCAGCAGTTGCTCAAGAACCATATCTCGGCAAGCCTATTTGCAACACTGGATACATTGCAGTTTGCTTATAGATCTAACTGCTGCATGGCTGATGCAATAGCTATAGCACTTCATGAATCCTTGGCACATCTAGAGAACAAGAATTGCTATGCAGAATGTTGTTCATTGATTTTAGTTCCACCTTTAACACTGTCATCCACCAGAATCTGATACTGAAGCTGATCCAGCTGGGCATCAACACCCCCCTGTGTAACTGGATACTGGACTTTCTCATCAACAAACCCCAAAAAGCATGTGTGGGAAATAACAGTTCAATTAGTATTACATTAAGCATGGGTGTCCATCAGGGCTGCATCCTGAGTCCTCTGCTGTTCACCTTGTTGACGCATGACTGCATGGCCAAGCATGAATCCAACAAAATCTTCAAGTTTGTGGATGACACCACTGTCATAGATCTTGTCAGAAATGGTGAGGAAACAGCCTACAGGGATGAAGTGGAGCATCTGATAGGCTGGTGGTACAGCAACAATCTGGCCTTAATTGTAAGCAAGACCAAAGAATTAATAGTGGACTTCAGGAGGACTCAGGAGACACATCAACTTCTGGAGATTAAGGGGGTGGCAGTGGAAAGAGTCAAAAACACCAAGTTCCTGGGGTCCACATCTCAGAAGACCTATCCTGATCAACTCATATTAGCCATACAGTGAAGAAGGCACAACAATGTCTGCACTTCCTACAGAAACTGAGGAATGTAAACCTGTCTCAGTCCATCCTCAAAACCTTATACAAGGGGACCATCTAGAGCATCCGCTCAAATAACATCATAGTTTGGTCTGGTAACTGCAAAGCATCTGACTGCAAGGCTCTTCTGAGGGTAGTGAGGACAGCAGAAAACGTCATTGGTTCCTCACTTCCCTCCATGGATGATCTGCATGAGACTCGGTGTGTGGGAAGGGCTAGGAAGATAACCAACAATCCCACTCACCCTGCCACCTTTCTTTGGGCAGGCGGTATCACAGCTTAGACTGCAAAACATCTAAACTAAATAGGAGCTTCTTCCCCTTATCCATAAGGCTGCTGAACTTGAATGCCAAGCATGACAGTGAATAATTAGATCAATATACCACTTGCTATGAAGTATCAGCTATAGAAATCACTCTGAAAAATGGCTTCAATAACTGGTACAGTTAGCCTGATTTCTTATGCTATTACTTCCTGAATGTGCAATAGTCAGGAGTGAGTCACCACTCCATACATGCACAATAAGAACATCAGAATATATCATACTACAACTGATGAAGAGCAATATTTTAAGCAATCACAATGTGAAGTCATAATCATGCAATACCTATTAGTATAATACTGTCTAATGTCTTCCTGTCCAATTGTGGTAATTTATTGTGTTGTAAATATTCTAATTATTACTGTATGCACATTAGTCTTACTGTCATTCAAACTATGTGTTCATTGTTATGTATTCCATGGGGACCAATGCAATGTAATTTCACTCAGCTTGCACTGCTGTGTATATCTGATCAACAATATAGTTTACTTTGACTTTGACTATTACGATAATAGGGTGTCTTTCCCGCCTTTTGTGATTCAGAGTCCCATTTTGCTACACAAGCGTACACTGTACAAATACATTATATAAAGCCAAGCTGTGCCTTTTCTAGTCACTTTGCAATCAGTGAAGATGTTTAGATTTGCTGCAGAGTGATCTCAGTGAAGAAGATATAGACAAATGGAAGAAACAATATAACTTTGAGGAGCAAGAAGTGCTTGATCAATTTAGAGTGGGTAGGGATATTACAAAGGCTCTGGTGAACTTGTATGGCCCCCAAACCGGAACTAAAGGAATGCATGACCTTCCCATACCTGTAGATACCACAGTATAAATAGACCTTACTGTACCTGCCACGTTGCCCTTTCAAAGACAGACTGGAGACACGTTGGGCGTCTCTCAGGTTCTGCCTCAAGGACACTGCATCTGTTCCTCATTAGACTCCCAGCTTATGTGGATGAGCATATCTACTTCCTAGTTTCACCACAGCACCAAGCCAATACCATGTGTGCCCTCTACAAAATGACATGCTTCCCTGAGATTCTTGGTGTGACAGATTGCACCCACGTGGCTATCAGAGCCACATCTAGACCATGGAGGAGAGGTACTGTAATAGGAAGAGTTCCTATTTCATCACTTGACAGGTAGTTTATAATGCACACAGTTGTATCATCAACATTTCAGCCAGCATCCTGGCAAAACACAGGATGCCGCATATGGCACACAGGTTCATTGTACTGCCACTTCCTTCATGGTGGGATACTGAACTGGCACTCTGAATCTCTTTGTTTCTCCATAACTATTGAGTAAGTAACCAACCCATTTTCAGGAGCCACCTTACATTTTTCAGGTGACATGGGCTACCCACTTGAAATTTGGCTAATGACACCACTTTGTAACCCACAGGGAGCTGCAGAAGACTGTTATAACACAGCCCTACCACAGACATTGATAATCACTAAGCAAGTGTACAACCTGCTTAAAACTCATTTCTACTGCCTGGATAAGTCCTTAGAGGCCCTTAAGTTTGATCCTGTAACTGCATGCAATGTTTATGGCTTGTTATATAATATAATTCTCTGTCACTGTGATGCACCACTGCCACGACCAGCAACTGATAGAGAAAGTGCAGCTCCCTCTCTCATTTGTCTATTATTTGTTCCATGAGAAAGGATAGCAACTGTGGCCAGCCAATGGCAACAGCACCACATCCCACAGGCAGGCTTGTACATGGTACACAACAGTGCAGGCAAAGCAGTGGTGTCTTGTCCACAGCTATGGCTCATGACATTCAATATATGACATTGTAAAGTCAAAAACATAGAACTTGGCGAATGCATTGCTACCTGTGGGCTATGATGAGTACTGCATGGTTGACTCACACCATGCATCAGACTCTCCTTTAAACACCATACAGAAATATATAGTTAATATGATCTCAGCCATCACCATATGCACAGTTATCACTGGACAGAGGCACTTGTGTTAGGTATACCAATAGAATGAGGGGGTTGGAAAAGTGGACAGGGTTATAAGACAGGGTATAAAACCACACAGCAGCTTTTTTCTGTAAGTGTTGGCCTAAGAAATAATGGTTTGATGATGTCATAATGAAGGAATTCAGGTGTTATTCTTTTCTGCAAGCTGATATTTTTTTACCTTGCGGGTAAGTACAATTGTTTTATTCCTTGGCACAGATGTCACAGATTGGAATATGCTTGCTTTAGGTGTGTTCTTTGTCAGTGTAGTTTCTTCTGCCAGTGTGTGGAGTTTATGTGCTTTCTTATAGCACCCAGGTGCATGGCCCACACACTGCCAAGTCCACACGTGTAAGCAGTTTGCTTCTTCTAAGTCTCCACTAGTGTGCAAACTGAGGCTGACCTGTGTACTAGTGAATTTCCTTATGGATGCCCTGCAGTACTCTAACATCTGTACCTGACTGTCAGTGGCAGCAGCCTGAGCTTGAGCAATTTCACAACACATCTGTGTCTATGCAGACAAAGCCTTGTATGTCTCTAGAGACAAATGTGATTGATGCCTTTGACTGACACTCCTGTGGTCAGACAGAACAGTGGGCAATTGAACCTTGTCATGCCTTCTTCCAGAAGTTCAGCATGTCCACCAGAAAGTGGTGTTGGGCTACAAGGGGAGTCCTCCCCTTTTGGTAATGGTATTTGTCCATGGTGTACTACGCATGACTCTTCTTCACTTATTATGGAGTTATCAACTTGTTTTGTGGGAGAGAGCCCTGCCAGTACACTATGCTTCTGTATGTTGTTGTCCTCATGCTGTGTCATGAGTATGACAATAATGACATCATTTTTAACAACCACCCTGCTTTCAATATCAGCCTGCTGTGGTATGCCACAGTCTATCACTGTTGCTATTTCTTGCAGTGTCATACTTGTGAACAAATATAAGTGTGTTAACATACTATGCCTAATTATTAACTTGTCAGTAAATCCCTGTACAAGTATTAGTACACAAGGAAATGAAGGAAATCCATATGTACCACCTGCTGTATCTGCCTGTAATGCTACTGTTGTCAATGCTGAAGCACCTCATGGGGAATCATTTCAAAACTTGCATGCAGTCATACATTCAAACAATTAATAAATGCCATATTAAGGCACACTGCATGGCAACAAAGACATTCTGTAACACCTCTGTGCACATGATGAAGATGTACCAAACTACCTTGAATACCACCAATGCCACTGTTCTCTGCATCATCGTTATCCCCTCATAGTGACAGCAAATACTCTTCATCAGGTGTCAGGTTTTGAACAGCTGAAGGACCACTGCATGCGATACTATAAGAAATAGAATTCTACTATGTTTTACTCCTGACAGGGGACACCATATCATTAGCTCTCTTACTACACTGTACCAATGTACAATCTCTTTGCCTATGGCATTTATGTCTGCTAGTACTTGGTTCTACAACTTAGCTCACTCTTCCTGTGTGGGGCGCTGTTTTCCAAACAGATGTTTTCTATACATCCAAAAGTACAAATATGAGGATATGGTTCTCCTCAGGAGTAACGTTATCTCTCATTTGTCTTGTGCTCAGATGCTGCAACATCTTGTCCCTAGAATAACACATTTGATATTACTAGTGTAAGCCTGCCCTGAGTCAATGAAGCAAAAACTATACACCTCCCTCAACACTCATGTCAAACACTGCAATGTGATTCTGGTCCTTAAACATTATTTAACTGCATTTTTGTATTTCTCTTTTTGTGAAAGCCAGTATAGTCCTTAGTGAGCACTGTCAAACAGACAGCAGCAGCAATCTAACCTTATTTGCTTAAGAATTCTTGGGGGGGGGGGTCAAAAAAAAAGAATTTGGGTTGGTAACAGAGGATAAAAGTTAGAGACAGTGTTTAAATATTCCTCTAATTCATTTAAAAACTTAATAGAACAACAGGCTTTGCAACAATAAGCTTTTTCTGAACAATAAGATGTATGGAGCAGTTTTGACTGGTTGTAATCTTCAGTGATTTACCAGAAAGAAAACAAAATTGTAACAGCTAGAGCAAAATATGAGATAAACTCTTGGACAGTTGAGAAAAATGGGCAGCAAGGAGAAACTAAGGCTGTTTTACTTTCTGTCACAATTCCTTGTCAGACAGCTGTTGTTAGTCTGTAGCTTGATACCCACTTGTAACAGTGCTTAGGGAGGTGTGTAACAATGGTTATACTTCCCCCTAATCGCTATTATAATTGCATATTGCTGTGGAGAAGTACTTAACAAGTTTATCTTTTTCTCCAGTACTGGAGTATAAATATGATGTTCCATGTGCTAGGTAACTTTATATTATATGGTCAAACTATATTATGTATTATATCATTATTCATAATAATATTAATATTAGTATTATTAAACATTAAACTATTTAGTAACCTTTGAATAATGCTACATATTACTTCTTCTCTTTTCTTTTTTACTGTCTTCGTCTACATATCAGATAGAGACTGGGGCACCCTGGCTACAGTTATTCACTTCAGCCTGAGAGATTCCCTCCTCCACAACTTCTCATTGGTTTGCTTTGCAGGTTGGAGTGGTGGCTGTTTCCTTGTGGGTAGCCCATGGTGATTTGACCAACACCTTGTACAGTCTCAGGTGCAGGCTATGGTAGAGGCAACAGTCCAGGTGTTTCTGGAGACTCAGAGGGACCCTTACCAAAGTCTCAGCAGAGAACAAGACACGCTGTCCTGGAAAGCAACCGCCAAGCCACCATAAGCCATCCCCCCCCCCCCCCAGTCATCAGGGTCTGCCCACCCAGGCACATCCAGGCAGGGTTCTGAATGATGGTCTGTGAGCAGGCATGAAAGCTGTAGTGGTCCTGTACCCCCCCACCCCCATCTTTTGTCTTATGCATTTCCACAACTCCTCCCCATCACCATTTTTGCACCCTCAGTGTGTCTGTCTTTCCTACTATTTGTGAACCCAGCCTGTTGTGTAATCAACCACCCTGTCTGCCCTATTTGTGTTATTGTCAATATCCTTACTTTCCCTCTTCCTCTTTACCTTACTATCCTTTATCCTTTTTCATCTTCCTTTAAATATCTGAGAAAGAGAGAATCTTTCCCCACAAAAAAAAAAAAAAATGTTCTCCTCTCTTACCTACTCAAGCACAGCCCTCTTATATTATCTTGCTGTATTTTCCTTGTTTGATCTCTCCCTTTTTCCAAGGTGATGTCTAGGAGACTTAGGTAGGGCTTTCTTCAGTGCTGTAGTGCACGCTGGTTTAATGTTAACATTGGATTGCAGTGGGGTGAAAGAGTGCTGTTTGCTGACAATCAATGTTTGTAAGAGGGTAACCTCCAGGCTGCATAAAGCTATGACAGACACAAAGGACACCAGCAGTCTGCTTAGTAGATAATACACAAGAAGGGTCTGTTCTATACCCCTACTTTTCTCTAGATATAAAGATGATAAATGAAGAGTCACTCATTTGCTTCACAAAATTAATTTGCAGATCTGCAAGCAAAACGTTTGTCTGAACGGATGGGAAATTTACCACTAGGGCAGCTAGTAATTTTGCAATAGTTATTTGCACTGTAGTAGTATGCATCCCAGTTGGACAAAAAGAAATATAATTAAAGAGCAGCTTGTGAGTGTGAGAAGACTAACCCAAGATATATAGTTGTTTTCAAAGAGGAACTATGCAGATTAAAACATAAATGTATTAATAGTGGATATCTGGAACCATTAATTGAGCAACAGATGGCAGAAGTTATGAATGAAAGGAAAGGGGGATATGCTCCATGTATATTACTGAATAATTTTGACCCTAGCAGTAGATGGTGATCGATTGTTTATTATTTGATAAAAGGGATGATTTGGAAGAAAGTACTGGATTACTGAATTAGTATTACTGAAAAAAAAAAGAATTAGCAATACCTCTAAAATGGCCTAATGATTTACTCTTATAAATTCTTGTCAAGGTCAGCCACATAACTGTTCAAACCCGCTCAGTAATTTTTTCCAGTTACACTCACTAAGTCTGCCAAAACAGGTAAACTGCTATTCACTTAATACAGAAAAAAACAAGGTGAGACTTTAGTATGTGTCCAAGAAACAATTTAATATAAGGTTATGAATATAGTTTGTTTTTCATAGATTCATGGAGTTTGCAAAGCAGAGTCAATCCAAAGACCATAATTACCTTGTCGTACCAGCCCATATAGGGCACCTCTTGCCTACTGGATAACAAAACAAGTCAGGCTCAAGATGACTTTATGGATGCCCATCCAGTCACCAAGGTCTGCCTTAAATATCAAATGAAAAGGTCTAGCCCACCCTTGCAAGCTTCAATCAAGTTGAATGGCCAGTTAATTTTCATTTCCAAGCTAATTAAAAAGAAAATTCAGAAATATCTGTTAACAACTACATTAGCTTTTAAAAGGGGAAAACAGGCATGTCCCTGGGGAAGTGTGGTTACACATTATAAAACAACAAATACACTGACTGCATTATTGTGGAAGAAGCTACTGTACTGAAAGAATACTTCATGTCACACCCTACCATGGCTTCACATCAGAAAGGGCACAAATGTGAGATGTGATGGATCAGATTATTGAAAGTCTTAATTTTGCTTGCAATTATTATTTTGTATAAAAAATAGGACCAGAACAGCTCCCTACTGAAATGTCAACACTCAAAATGCTGAATGCCAATCAGCTGAAAAAAAAGAACAAAAAACAAAGACCAAATCTTGAAGATTACACTTTTTCTTTAAACTTTTTTCCACCCCACATAACACCTGGGCATAATTATGAAATTGCCATACCTCAGAGAAAAGTGAATATTCCAATAAATGGCCATATGGTACCTGATATATACAAATCTGTTCTTTCAGCCATTCTGACTCCGTGTTTTCGGATACGCTCTAGCAGGTCCTGACATTTCAAATGGTTACTAACAAGAACAGCTACTAACCACCCAAATCTTCTCAGGAAGGTGAAAACAGATGCAGATGAGGCACTTCACTTTGCACCTTTGCATATAGTCTTTAAAGAAAATAAGGGCATTGCTCTGTTTTATACATAAGTATAATCTTTAATCCAGTGATGGGGAAGCACTGAGTAATAAATCTTTTTCTCCAACAGGTTTTATTTATTTATCAATGGATATTCAAGTCTTTAGTTTGAGTAATGGTAGAGCCATTCATTTTGTGGAGGTGTAGAAAATCAAGCAGAGTTGCGTCCTTAAAAGCACAGAATGGCAGATATAAATCACTACACAGAAGTCTATAGGAGACAGATTATAGGGGCAGAGCTTTAAGCTGTCTTGGCAGCTCAAGGTATTTAGTCCAGTGAGCTTTTTAGCTAGAATCCTCGGGATCTTTCTATCTTTGTGACATATTTGAATAGATACATACTAAAAGAAGAATTATATTCTACAACTGGTCTGATCAGGACAAAATATAAAGGAACGATGACTTATTTTGACCTGGATAATATAGCACTAATTATTAGCTTGGCTAGACAGAAGGATTGTCCATCTGTTTTTACAAATGGAATGGTCAAAGGATATGGAGTTGTCTATGAGGATACCGAGATCTCTGCTGACCCTATTAGTCTGGAATGGGATGCTATCTATGTTATAAACTGCTGTCGACATTTGTTTACCAGAAGTGACAGTGCTACACTGCTGTGGACTTACTTTAAGCACATTTCTAATGCACCATTGATGCTGTGGACTTACTTTAAGCACATTTCTAATGCACCATTGATTTGTGTAACCCCTGCTGCAGTGATGCAATATCAGATGCTGAGCAAATGACAACAGCCATCAGTAAATTTAGTCCACTACATGTCTGGATCAATGGTTTAGAGATCCGAGAAGTAGATGCCAAACAGATGGGGTCCCAGTACTCTTCCCTGAGGAATGCAAATACTCACTTTTTGCTTTCTGGGTTGACATTTGCTACTTTAACTACATGGGTTATATCTGTCATGCAGTTTGTTATCTGCCTTACAGCATAAGAACCTACATTTTGGCCTCTTAGCAGTTTTTTTTTTTTTAAATTCTAGCAAAGGGAAGAGTGTCAAAGGCTTTGGTCAGATACAGGTGTGTTTTATGAATGCATGGATACTATCTACAGCTTTGGTGATTTTCTCAAAGAAGTGGCCTAAATTAAATGAGCATTACCTCCTCTGGATAATTATAAAACCGTGGTGGTGCTGCGGTAACGTTGTCGCCTCACAGTAAGACGCTGTCTGGTTCGACTCTCAGCTAGAGCGTTTTCTGCGTGGAGACATGCGTGAATGGGCATTCCTTCGTTGAAGGTTGTGCATCAGGGCTGGCAACTCGGTATGTAAAAATCAGCTGCCAATCATTAGCGGACCGGAGTTCCACTGTGGCGACCCCTAACCGGGAAAAGCCGAAAGACACAACAACTGTTGCAGGTCTAGAAGAATGCGATTTTGTATCATAGCTTATGAAATGAGATATAATGCATTCTATGGCTTTACAAATTCAGATCGTTAGGATGAATGGATTATAGTCCCTGGGATTTGAACTGGGGCCCCCTTTATGGAGTTGCATAATGACAGACATTTTCCACACCTCAAGAGCATATCTTTTGGCTATGTATGAGTTGGACAGTTTTACAAGGGGTTCAGAAAGGACATACTTGGTGCTGTAGATTAAGTAATCATGTACACTGTTTGGGGCTCACACCGGTTCTATTTTTAGTTTCAGGAAGTGCACTTAGGACACGGCCCATAATAATCTAGTAAGGGGGAGAAGGGATCTGGAATCAATCAATGTTTCTGTTGTAAAGCTGTTACAATATTTTTTGGCAAGCATATTAGAAATAGCATTAGTGTTATAGTGGGTAATATAATTATGTATTAATCGTTTGATGCAGCTAAAGATATATTTATGATTATCCTTGTCTTTGGAAACTAATTTTAATTCATTTACTGCTTTGATCTTCTTTATGGTAACTTTCAAATATTTGAAGATATTTTATCTTCAATGTGGGTAGATTTTTATTTGGTGTATGTCTTAGTTTATTTTTGTCTTGTATTGTCAAACTTATTAATGCTGGTATTCCACCTAGGTAGATTATTTTTACATTACCCAATATACCTTGCTTTGACTGGGGTTGTTTAGTTTATGTCATTTGTTAGGTGGGAGCAAAATTAATTAATTGACATAAGTGATAGCTGAGTCTTCTTCGGAGCTGGAAACCTTGCAGCTGAATTTCAAGACCTCATCATATAGTTTTAATGTGTTTGCCTTTTTAAAGTAATTTATTCAGAGCTGGGTTTAGATGCTCTAATGGAGATTGCAGATTTGTGGTCAGCATACTCAAACTCTTACAGCAATAAATCGGTGACAAAGCCTAAAATAATGGGAGAGGATACTCAAAATAGGGGCAGATTTTAAATATTGCTCTTATAAAATTAGAAACTTGGTAGATTAAAAGGTTTTGTGTTGGCATGCATTTTCTAAAGGCTATGACTTCTGAAATTCAAATGTGCATCATTATTTAGTGAAGTCAATCCACAGTGATTTGCCAGAAAACCACAAATTTTATGAGGAACAGACCAAAAATATTAGTAAAAAATCTGGACATTATGTGAAACTCAAATGTGTGTCATTATTTAGTAAAGTAATTTCTTACTGATTTGTCAGAAAACCACAAATTTTATGAGGAACTGACCAAAAATATTAGTAAAAAATCGGGACATTCTGCGAAAGTCAAATGTGTGTCATTATTTAGTGAAGTCAATCCTCTGTGATTTGCTAGAAAACCACAAATTTTATGAGGAACAGACCAAAAATATTAGTCAAAAATCTGGACATTCTGCAAAAATCTGGGCAATGGAAAGGTATGGTGGTCAGATCCGGCCAGAAATGAGGAAACTATAGGAGTAGTACAAGTAGGTGCATTGTTAGTGAGGATGACATCAAGAAGAATTTCACCCATTGTTGGCTGCATAGCAATTTGTATAAAGGAGTTAGCATTTACTATGTCTTGCATTCTTTGGGCATAGCCAACATTTGTGGTACAAGTGGTCAAGTTAATCAATGTATAGTTGGAAATCACCTATCAAAAAGGTATTTTTATTTATGGGCAGTTCAATAAGCACATTTACAAATCTTTCATGGTTAGATGGGAGCATGGAAGGTGCCCTACAGGAGACTATGAGTTTACAATTTGTCTTGTTTAGGGTAAACTGATGTTCAATAAGTTCTGTTTGTGGGTTGTGGGGAATTCGTCTAGAAATAACTAGGTCTCTAACAAATATAAATATTCTCCTTCAGTTTTTAGTAGGTCTGATGAGTGCATGTTAGATGCTGAAACTTGGTAAAGACACAGTACTGTTGAATCAAGACTCTTACAGAGCAAATATGGATGCATTCAAGTTGCAGAATAGCCTTGAAATCCAGCACTTTACTGCTGAGACATCTGGTACAAAAAAGAGCATCCCTGATGTAGTCTGTACTGGAATTTACTGCAAGCCTTTTTGTTATGTTGGAATGTCCAAAAGGCAGGCTTTGCCTGGGAAAGGAAGTACGGGTGCAGCAAGCGCTTTGGCCAGCATGTGAAATCCATAGAATAAAAGATGTAGGCCATCCTTGATGAAGTTAGATGAGCTAATGGTCATCTCATCCCAAGCTGAAACCTACATGAATGACTCCAGCTACTTAGCAATTGTTACAGCCAATTATCTTCTCCTTGTATCTGAGTGTTAGAGAGGGAATGGGGTAGTATTCCAATCAAAGCTAGAGTCTCACCTGCATCTGACACGTCTATACATGTCAAAACCAGGTACTAATCATACCCGTCCTGTCTGAAGGACTGCAGGGCTCCCGTAACATAATGGATCCTGACACCAGAAAGATAGTGTGCCACTATCTTTGTTCAGCACAATGAGCATAAAGTCAGTGTGACTAATGATGATGCAGTCACTAATTACTAGGGCATTTCTACTTGAAAAGACAGACTTAGCGTCAGTGGAAGGTGTGCAGCCTGGTAACTGAATTAGTCATGTCAGCACGGTGGAGTTGTGTTACTGGATTTTTGACTGTTTTTTTGGTGGCTTGGGAGTGTTTTTTTTTTTTTACAAAGTCATGTTACAGTGGTTTAGAGTAATATTGTAGAGGATTGGGTGAGTTTACACACTGCTTACTGAACGTCTGTGTAAGTAAGAGTGTGGCTTCTTGGTTATACTGATAACTATATACCACAAAAATCATGTCACATTGGGCCAGTAGTAGCTGGTTGTCAATGAGCATTAGACAGTACCTACACTGTCTCAGATCACCAAGTGCAATGAGTCTGGCAAGTGGCAACAGAAAGGATACATGTAGAAAGAGCTTTCAAGTTTGCCTGTTGAGTCAAATTGCCAAGGGCGGGAATGATACGCTGACTGAATTTATTCAGCAGCTAGAGCAGATATGTCAGGTAGACAAACTGTGTTGTAGTGGAGATTTAGTAGGTGAGGTGAAGATGTGCTGGAACTGATGCAACAACTATTTGAACCTACTGGGAAGAAATTACATAATCCAGCCTAATCTGAGAGTAGCACCCGGCTATAGTTTGATAAAGCACAAGACTTCTGTATAATTACAATAGCTCGAGGGCTGAAGATGTAGTAAAAGTTAAGCACAGTAAGATCTGACAGTAGTACACAATTACAGTTTAGCACTGCACACAATTACAGTAGTAAGAGAGCTCTAGATGAATTACGTAATAGTAGCAACATAATGAGGGATGAACAGGTAGTGAAAATTACACACAGGATATTCCAGAATAGCGGGCTCAGATGCCACCAGTAGTATGACTGGATGTTTGGCACAAACATATACCACACATGTCAAGGCTCAATTGCCACCAAAAGAATACAAAGAGGTAGGCTTGAATGCCACAAAATGGATGCTTCAAAGAGTCAGTTGACACAGATGCCACACGATGATTTCTTCTGGCATGCCACAAAACAAATACATCAAAGAGTCAATGGGGTCAGGTGCCACACAATGATTGCTTTTAGCATGCCATAAAACAAATACATCAAAGAGTCAATGGGGTCAGGTGCCACACAATGATTGCTTTTAGCATGCCATAAAACAAATACATCAAAGAGTCAATGGGTTCAGGTGCCACACAGTTGTTGCTTCTTGGATCTGTCAGACTCAGTTGCCACATGGTTGAATACAGCCAGATATAGCTATTGTCAATAAGTAGTCAAACTACAAAGAGAAATATAGATATCAATAGTTGTTGATGATTGCTATAAAATGGTCTCACATCAGCAAGGAGCTATTATGACAACAATTCGAGCAACTGACCTATGGGCAGGAGAAATTTTTATAAATAGCAGAAGCAGCATGTAGGGCAGTGCAACTAAGCTAGGAGCAACAAGGAACTGCTATAACACACAGCATCAACAATAAGTAACTTAAAGCTTAGCGCAAAGATGCAGTAGCAGCTTTAAGCAACCAAGCAAACTATGCAAGCACCCAAGATGAATGCATAGACTATGAGGTAGCAGTTATTAACATTTGAAAACAAATCAGTGCTGCATGTCCCTCACCTCCTTTTGTTTGAATTCCTTAGCACCAATCACACAACCTATTATCTATTTGACAAAGCCACTTACACCTCTTCAAATAATCAATGCTCAACATTTACTAATACATAAGAATCTTTTGTATTGTAATAATTTGCCTTTATTTCATATGGATGTAGTCTACTTAGCAAATTAACATATAATTGTTAATGTATATTACTTAATATCGACCCATATATATTATCTGTTTAAAAATCTTTGTACTGTGTTGGAGCTTTTCTCCCCAGGCCTTCTTTGAAAATGGGTTTTCACTAAACCCAATCCGACAAAACTAGTAAACAAAATTAAAATAAATAAATCAATAAAGTAAGGTAAAATGTGATTAGAACTGGTCTATCCAGTAGCAGTTACGTGCAAGGAAATGCAACACAGAGTAGTATGTCCTGCTATGCAAAACAATTTAAAAGCTTCACTTAGAAAATCATCAGTTAAGCATGCAGCAAGCAGAAAGCCCAAAACACCATCAGTTTCTAGGCAAAAAATGACAAAAAGTGCCCCAGATGAAAAAAAAAACTCTCAAACTGCTCTATCCAGTAGCAGTGTGCAGCACAGAAATTCAGAGTAAAGCAGCCACATCCAAACAGAGCAGCAGGTCCTGCTATGCAGCACAATTTAAAAGTTGTACTTAAAAATCACAACTTCTTAATATTGCTAGATTATTGTAAGGTTTAATATGTTTTTAATAAAGCTATAGATAAACTCTCCCAAGTAGGCATCAATCCATATGTTATCAGATGGGTAGCAAACTGGCTCACTGATAGAACCCACTTAATCAAAATAGGGGAAGCTACCTCAAGCAGTAGACCAGTAACGAGTGGTCTACCCCAGGGATTGGTCTTGGGGCCTCTGTTATTCAGGATATACTTCTCTGAGGTGCAGGCCAAAACCAGTGAGCTATGGCTGACCAAGGCTGCAGATGATTGCAAGCTGGGCGCAGTCATCAATTCTGCAAGTGATGTGGATGTCCTCCAAATGAGTCTCACCCAAACAAATGACTGGTGCCAGAAACATGGCCTCAATCTGAATGCCAAAAAATACATCATCATCCCCTTTGGGGAGAGTGATGTCCCCACATATTATCACATTAATAACAGTGTCCTAAGCACTCAATCAGTCATGAGAGATTTGGGCACCCCACCCAGTTTGATAGCAACCTGACTTTTGACCACCAGTGTTGCTTCAGTTGTACGGAAATCTTTCTACATGGCCCATCTCATAAGTATGGGTATATCATCCAGGGACAATGAGGTCATAACATCCCTGTATTCTTCCCTTATAAAGCCAATTATTGAGTACAACACCCCCTTCAGCCTGTCCCTTGCAAAGCACATGCAGCAGCCGAAGAGACCACAGAGGTTCCTCACCAGAAGAATCCAGGGCCTCAAACATCTACCCTACACAGATAAGCTAAAAGCCCTGTCCCTCTACTCAGTTTCATACAGACTCCTCAGAGGTGACCTCTCTCTGGCATACAAAGCATTCTCAGACCCCGTCTTGATGGGACTGCTGCATATCCGCAAGTCAAGCTCCACTCAAGTAACTTGCACGCGCAAGCTCAACCTGGTCTGTGACATCAATAGGACTTGTTGGCAGGATAGATTTGTGTCCCAGAGACTCCCCCATCTGTGGAACAGACTCCCTCTCCACATTAAGCAGAGTACCTCATTATCCCTTTTGAAATGCAACCTGGATAACTGGATGGGAAACAGAAAATACACCCCTGGGATTCCACCTGTGTCCCTGCTGGACAGGGACTTTGGGAGCTGACTTGTCTAAACATGGGCTAAACTCTTGGCTAGACTTGTAAGGGCCTCAGGGCCAATAGCCTAATAACTTCCTATGATCCTATGTGCTTTGAAAAAAGTCACAGCCTCTCAAAAAAAAAAAAAAAAACACACTGTCAATTGTGCCAGGGACAGTAAGCTCCAGAACATTTCCCAAAGGAACAATGCTCTGGCACAATAAATAGTATTAATGTAGTAGCAGTTAATGTACTTAAAAGGCAAACAAGTGAAAAAGAATTAAAAAAACTTGTCTGTTATCTATGGTACTGACAGTAAGGTTAAATTTGGTTAGAACTGGTCAATCTAGTAGTAGTAAGCAGCAAGGAAATGCAACACAGAGCAGTCAAAAATTAAACATTAATGCTTTGACTTCTAAAATATTAAATAAAGTTAGCTGAAAAAGAATGGAAACTACGTGTGTGTGTGTGTGTTTGTGATTGTTTTTAAACATGCATGTATTCATTTATTTGCCTTTGTTTAACAGGAAAAGTCCAATTGAGCACTAAACCCCTTTTCAGTGCAGGGCCAGGAAAAAAAGCTCCATAAGGTACTTTTCAGTTAATGGGGCAGCAGGCAAGATGTGTGTTTGATGTCAACTCTTTCTGGTTTTTCCTTTTTCATCTTCACCGAGCAGTACATTTTGAATCAAAATTTCAGAATGCTTTATAATGCTCTGTAGCTCACAAATGGTATAAAGTGTATGGTAGTTAACTCTACCATTATTCACACCTCCAGTCCCACAGTTGACCATGCATCACATATTCTACCCATCTACCACACATTATTGGTGAAGAAATTTGAGAACTACAGTGACAACTTTTGCTGAACAATTAACTGCAGAGCATCTGAGCTATTGAAATGTGACATTTGGCATGACAATCTTAACTTCAGCCAGTGCAGGTGTCCCATTTCCATATCGAAAACATCAAGATTCACTTAACCATTACTATTGTCTCAGACCAAAATGCTTAAATTACGTCACCATGTTTTGTAAAATAAAGAGGAACAATACAAGCTTTTCTACTCAATTACCACATCTGTCCACTTAAACTGAAACAAATACATTTCCCGAATAACTCAACTGCCAAAAACCCTAAGTGTCTACCCTACATATCAGCAGATGTTGAACACAGAAGCAATGCACTACCATCAGTCTCACATTCCCTTTAAGAACAGGCTCACTTCCTTGCAAAAATATATTATGCTTCAACCATACCGCTCAACCTCTTAGCATAAGAAATATGGAGAAAGCCTGACATAATGGGGGACAAAAGCCCAAAAATAGGAACACATTTTAGATATTGCTCTCATAAACTTAGAAAGTTGCTAAAATAACAGGAGTTGTGTGCATTTTTCTGAAGGATATGAAGTCTGAAACTCAAATGCATGTCATTATTTAGTGACTTTAATCCTTAGATCATCCCAGTGATTTGTCAAAAATACACAATTATCACAAGGAACAAACCAAAAATATGAGGCAAAAAATCTGGACATTCGGCAAAAATCTGTACAGTTGAGAGGTGTGGTTAGCTTTACAATCCAAGTTATGCCATTTCCCTCAAGTGTTTTTCCCCAGCCTTCCAGACACATAGTATTGGTGTTTGAATTTGGCAGTCTGCATTGCAGCAGTAGGCCAACATCATTTATTTTGTTTCTTTGAAACGGGATTTGTTACACTGCAGTGTATCCATGATAAACCTCCAAAGAGAAATGATACTGTGAATAAACAAACGGCAGTGTTACTGGGCTTACAGAAGAAGTCAGGTGAGTGCAGACTGGTTAATCTGCTTTTCATCCCTTGTAATGTAATGGGCAGGCATTTGTATTTGTTGAAGGGGGCACACTGTTGGAGTTACGTGCCAGTGGTGTGACAGAATGCCATCAGCTTGGCTAAAACAGAGCCTAGCACCACATTTATTTTAAGTTGTATGACTGGCCACTGCTTAGCTAAAACAACTTGTTGAATAAAATGCATATGGGCTTCAGACAAGGTCTCTGACACTTTAGCACATGGGAAGCTTGCATCAACACTAAAGAGCACAGAATTAGAAACTATATAGGGAATTAACTTGCAAAATTGCTCATCATTGGTTATGTAGATGTTGTTATACCAAAGTAATGCATGGCTCAATAATAAAGTCAATCTATTTAGCATATATATAATATTAGATAATGCGGTGTGTAAAACAAGATTCATCCATTTGCTGATGCCACCAAATCTGGTGCTGGAGACAGGAAAGGGAAAGTCAGCCTGCAACATGGTCTGACACAGTTTGGAAGCCAAAGAGATTAATACCAATCCAAACTGAAATATTATGTCATGAATTTGGGAGGTTTTAGAGTAAATACAAGCTGGGAGAGTGGATCTTTTCAGAGAAAACAATTCTGATAATTATCACCACTAGATCTGACCATACAAAGAACTGTCCAAGGTTAATAAGTCCATAAGGAGCAGACAATCTAATCAGGGACAACTTGGCAAGAGTAATTTCATCAATTCCCTCTTTCTGAGCATCCCATTTATCGCATGCTTTCTATATAATGAAAGTGTACAACCATGGATGGAGGAAAACAACCACATAGGCACAGACCGAATTGTTTCCCATTCTCTGTGAATTTGAGGCTGCTCTATAAAAGTAGCAGGGAGTATTAGTGATGCTCTCTCCATATAGACTGGGGGTTGCAAGGAGACATTTCTGCTGCAAAAATGTTTTTTTAAAGGATATTTTCTATATGTCAGTGAGTGTATGGTGACAGAAAGTTGGTCTCCTTGATGAACTCTCCTTCGGGGAGTTTCTGTGGGATCAATGAGTTAAAAAGCAAACTGACAGCTGATTCTAAATGAGCTGTCTCTCATCAAGACTACATAGGCTATCTTGACCTAATTAGGCTCAAAATTTCAAATGTCAAGTGTATAATACAGTAATCTTCGAACAGCTTGCATACCAAAACCCCATTTTGATATTTTCTATTCCTTATATATATGGGTACATAAGAATTGCTGACTTAACTATAAGATAAAGCTTATTCTATAATACTGGAAGGCAGTGCCAATTTTTTTCTGTTACTGACATTTACTTTTAGTATTATGTTCTCTTATCTGATGTTAACTCTTTCAATTGTGTGCTTTGGGCACAGACTTTCAAATAAAAACAGATCAGTTTTATAAATCAGGAGAAGGTAAACTCTAAGTAACTTAAGAAACAGAACATACTGACAGCTCCTGATGTCGTTCTGAAGAGCTAAAGTTTTCTAACACTACGATTTTTTTCTAAGAAGAAATAATAGTATGTTTCCAAGTTGTTTCAGGTGGTTTGTTCATAGGCTTCATATGCAATGTTATATTCTATAATATAACAATGAGTCAGATCAGAGATATATGAAGAAAGTACAGTTGTGTAAGCTGAACTTACTATAGCAGTAGATGTTCAAATGATCACTGCTGCAGCATCCTTAGCTATATGGGGTTATATCCTATCAGCCAGCCAGCTTCCAAAGCTTCAGGGCACCTTCCACATGCCCAAACTGTCAAGAAGCTCAAACTGAGCTGACTAAAAGACAAGTTTGGGTGCAAAGCCTTTCAGAGCTTTCCTGCCAGCAAAGAAAGGGAGGTTGAGTCCTGATAGGGCAATGCTAGGAATAACAAAAAATAAATGTCCACACCCTGTCATAAAAGCACACCAAAAAACAAGGAGGATGGAGAGAAGGAGCAGCTACCACTGTAGTGATAATTTGAATATCTACTTTTACGGTAAGTTCAACTTACACAACTGTTCTATGTTTTTGCTATTGATCACTGCTGCAGTAGCTTAGCTAACTACATTTGGGAGATGGAAGGACAAGAGTTCAGGAGCACCTAGAGAATGGTCCTTGCAAAGCTTTGATCTGCACTTAGAGAAGGAATTAAGCTTATAGTGCTTTGTAAAAGTATGTACAGAAGACCAAGAAGCAGCTTCTAGAATACTTCTAGAATCCAACCCTTTCCAAACAGACATAGATGATGCCAAGGCCCTGGCAGAGTGAGCTTCGACCCTGCCTGGAACAGATTTGTCATAGTGAGTATAACAAAAAGCAATACCCTAAGACACCCATTTGGAAATAGTCTGTTTTGACAAAGGTAGTCCCTTCTTCTTACCTTCACAAGAAATGAACAACTGATCCAAAGATTTGAACAATTTAGTTCCTTCAAGATAGTACCTGAGTTGTCTGTGGGCATCCAAGGTATGGAGTATCCTTTCTCCCTCATTTTTAAGTGCAGAAAAGAAAATGGGGCAATGAATAGTTTGGCTTAAAGTAAACTTGTATACTACTTTAGGCATAAATTAATGATTAGTTCTCAAAGGAGCCCTGTCCCTGTGGAAAATGAGGTAGGGTTGATTCACCATAAGAGGTTGCAACTCAGATACCCTTCTTGATGAAGTCAGAGTAATCAGTAAAACTGTTTTTCCATGTTAAGAACCTCAAGTCAGGCAGATTAGTTAGTTCAAATGGAGCAAGCGTTAACTTCTCTAACACAAAATCAAGATCCCAAGGAGGGGCCACCAGTTTACTTGGAGGCCTCTTAAGCAAAACCCCTTTTAAGAACATTTTGACATGCGACTGCCTTGAAACAGGAGGATCCATGGGCAAACATCCTGAAATGGGCAATAAATGAACCTTGATAAAGGAATAGGAAAGGGCATAGAACAGAAACTCACAAAAATAGAGTATTGTAAAGTGAGAGATCAACTAAGCCTGAATGGGTGCTGGTTATGTTGTTGGCACCAACTAGAAAACTTTTTCCATTTGCTAATATATGATTTTCTAGTAGCAGGCTATCTTGCATTCATTAGTACCTGCTGCATGTCCTCAGAAAACAAGTGCTTAAAAGGAATTAAGACCCTATCATCCAGGCAGTCAGTTGAAGATGATTGATGTAGGGGATTACCAAGTACCCCTTTTCTTGTGTGAGTAGATCCATTCCATGAGGAAGCTTGTGGTAATTACCCATGGCCATTTCTAAAATAAGGGAGAACCATGGATGCCTGGGCCAGAAGGGAGTCACTGCAATGATCTTGGGTGATTCCTTCTGAAGCTTCAGAAATACCCTGAATATTAGTGGAAAGGGTGTAAAGGCATATATGAACATTCCCATCCAAAGAAAAAAAAAGGCACCTGTCTTCCAGACTTTCTTGAATGGAGTTGTGGAACAGAATTTTGTCAGTTTATTGTTTAGAAAGGAGGCAAAAAAGTCCATTTGAGGAACTCTAATCTAGTTTCCATTCATGAGGGTCTGCCCTGGTCCTGCTCAGCTTGTCTGCCACACAGTTTTGCTCTGATGAAATGTAGGATATCTGTAGAATGAGAATGTGATGTGAAGCTATACCCCAAGCAAACATGGCTAGTCTGCAAAAGAGGTACGTCTTGGTTCCTCTTTATTTGTTGACATACTACAGGACTGTGGTATTGTCTGTAACTACTTGAAGAGGTGCCAGGAACCAAAGATGGTCCAGACAGTTGAGTGCCTTGCTCAGGGTATGCAAGCATCTCCTTGATATTTATGTGCTTTCATCTGTTCTTGGTGCTCCACAACCCTCTGCACTTCTGTCCCTCTTGAAACTGCTCCACAAGCAAAGACTGAAGCATCTCTGCTAATTAATTGCTTTGGCAAAGGGAAGAAGAAAGAGAGACATGAATTTAAGGATATCTGTTGTCTCCACAGAAAGATTTATCTTCTGACAAACCCTGTAACTGGGATCTGAAAAGATAAAGAGTGTTGATGCTGGGACCAAAGAGATTTCTTATACTACTGCATCTAATTCTAAAGGCATCCTTGTCAATAGTATCATGAGAATCATAGATGCCATGAGACTTAAAATCCTAAGGATTCCCTCGCAGTGACCAAAGTCAAAGTGGAAAACCTTAGAAATAGATCTAAGTAAAGATCTATTTTTTTCTTGTGGAAGAAAAGCTCTTTGAACTGAGGTGTCCAGTTGACATCCTAGGAATACAATCCTGTGTAAGAGAGTCAAGAAAGATTTTTGAATGTCCTCTTAGAATCCCAACATGTCTGAGAGATCTCTCACCCAAGAGAGAGAGATTACTGACATTTTGGAAAATGACTCTGCAAAGATAAGCAAGGTGTCTAAAATTGGAAAAATGTGGATACCACACAGTCTGCAATAAGCTACAATTGGAGATAGACACTTTGTGAACACTCTTGGTACAGTGGGATAGTCCAAAGGGTAAGTCAGAGAACTGATAATGTGAGCCAGACACAGAAAACCTTATGAAATGTCTGACGTCTGGATGAATAGAGATGTGATGATAAACATCTTTTAAGTCTTGTGTTCCCAGGAAACTTGAAAGAGGAAGAAGAGGTAACAGGTTATGAAGTGACATAATTTTCAATTTGGGCATTATCACAAACAGGTTTAGGAAGAAAGATCCAGAACTGGTCTCGAAGCATTTTCCTTCTTTGGCACTAGAACCATCCTTGAATAAAACTCCTTCCTCATCTGGGAAGGAGGGACTGGGTCTATCACTCCTTGGGACAGCATGTAATAAAGAACAGGTGGAAACAAAAGAGACTGATCTGCAGAATAAAAAATGCCCCCCCCCCCCAAAAAAAGGAGGAATTTCCTCCCACTGCCAACTGTAACCCTGATGAATGATTTTCAGAACGCATTTGTCTAAAACAATCTGGTACCAAACAGAAAATGGATATTCAGACTTTCTGAAAGAGAAAAGGGGTCAGGGTGCAAGGGGGTCACAAGGTCTCTTGGACAGCCATTCAGACATATTGGACTGTCCTTGGTTTTGGGAGGCTTGAAACTTCTTTTTGGTACCCCCTTGCCACTTCACCTTAAACGTCTGTTTACATGAATTCTGTTGAGACTGCTTATTCTGTTTTTTATCAAAACTGGATAAGGAGAATGAAAATCCATTGGACAATTTAGAAAAGGAGGGCTGAAAAATCTTAGAGATTCACTGGATCAATGTGCCCCTTTCATTACACCTTTTGATAATCTCTGCAGCAGAAGGACCAAACACTAAATCTCTGTCCAAGGAAGAATTTTAAATCTCTCTTTTACATCATCTGGGAGGTTCTGAGAAGACAAAGCAAACCTCCTTTCAGCAGTATAGTGGCCAAAGCCCTGGAGGAAGAATAAACAGTCATACACATACACTATAAACCATGACTAGTGAACTGTTTAACAGAAGAAACTAAGTTATTTAAAGCAGATTTTTCTTCATAAGAAGAAACTGTAGATAAAACATTCCCCATACAATGAATTCTGGAAACTCCTAAAACCAAGGACAGCCCAATAAGTCAGAATGAGTATTTAAGAGACTTTGTGACCACCCTCCTACCCTGACACCCATTTTGTCTTCCAGAAAGCCTAAATCTCCACTTTTCTCTTTGGTAACAGATAGTTTCAGACAAATGGATTCTGAAGATTATTCATCAAGGTTACAGATGGCAATGGGAAGAAACTCCTCCTTTCCAGGGAGTAATCCCTCATTCTCCAGAATCATTTATTTCCACCTGTCCTTCATCACATGCTGTCTCAGGGAGTGACAGAACCAGCCCCCCCCTTCCCAGTTGGAAAAGGGGTTTATTCAAGGATGTTTTAGTGTCAAAGAAAGAAAGTGCTTAGAAAACAGTTCTGCGTTCATTCTTTTCTAATATGTTTTGATGGTGCCCAAGTTCATAATGATGTCACTTCACAACCTGTTACCTCTTCTTCTTCATTCAAGTTTCCTGATAACACTAGATTTAAAAGATGCTCATTATCACATCCATATTCATCTAGATTTAAGATATTTCTTAATGTTTGGATTATTAGTTCTGTTGCCTTACCCTTTGGACTATCCACTGCACCAAGAGTGGTCTCAAACTATCTAGTTCCAGTTATAGCTCATTGCAGGCTACAGGGTTTCCATATTTTTCCATATTTAGATGACTTGCTTATATCTGAAGAGTCGTTTTCAAAATGTCAGGAATCTCTCTCTTGGGTGATGGATCTACTACACAGGCAGAGATTCCAGGAGAACATTCAAAAATCTTTTTGACTCCTTCTTATAGAATAGTGTTTCTGGGATGTCAACTACACACCACAGTTCAAAGAGTTTTTCTTCTACGAGAATAAACAGATCTATAGCCATACCTATTGCTAGCATTTTTCTTTCAGACTTTGGTCATTGTTAGGTAATACCTCAAAATATGGGGTCTCATGGTTTCTATGATTCTCATGACACCCCTGGCAAGACTCCACATGAGAAAGATACAGTGGTATCTGAAGTCTCTTTGGTCCCAGCATCAACACCATTTGTCTTTTTAAATCCCAGTGCTGGGGGTTGTCAGAAGAAAAATCACTTTGGTAGAGACAACAGCTATCCCCAAATCGAAGTTTCCCCCTCTCCATATATGTTTCAGAGTAGTCTGTTTTCACAGATGCTTCAGACTTTGCTTGGGGAGCAGTTTCAAAAAGGATAAAAGTGAAAGGTGTGTGGGAAACTAAGGACAGATGCAAGCACATAAATATAAAACAGATGCTTGCTTTGATCAACGCACTCAACTCTCTGAATCATCTTTGGTCCCCCAGACCTCTTCAGGTTGTTACAGACAATACCACAGTCATACAGTACATCATCAAGCAAAAGGGGAACTGGGTCATACCCGCATAGCCCCCACTGCTGACTAGCCATGTTAGCTTGGGGTATAGCTTCACAGTACTCTCTCTCTCTCTCTCTCTCTTTCTCTGTACATGCATCATGCATTCCTTCATAATGCAACTGTGTGGCACACAAGCTGAACAGGACAAGGGCAGACCCTCACAAATGGAAACTAGATCAAGGGGTCTTCTAAGATTTGATCCATCTGTGGGGAGTTCCTCAAGTAGACCTCTTTGGCTCCTCTCTGAGCACAATCAGCTGACAAGATTCTTTTCTATGACTCCATGCAAGAAGGCCTGGAAGACAGTTGTCATTTCTTTTCCTTGGACAGGAATGTTCCTGTATGCTTTTCCACCTTTCCACTAATATCCAGGGTACTTCTGAAGATTCAGAAGTAATCCCTCAAGATCATTGTGGTGACTCCCTTCTGGCTCAGGCAACAGTGGTTCTCCCTTCTTTTGGAAATGGCCAAGGGCAATTACCACAAGCTTCCTCAAAGACTTGATCTACTCACGCAAGAATAAGGGTGTTTCATACAAGCTGACACCGATCAACTTGCATGACAGGGTGTTAATTCCTTTCAGGCATCTCCTTACTGGAGATGTATAACAGGTACTAATGCAGGAAAAAAAATGTGCTACTAGAAAATCATATATTAGCAACTGGAAAATGTTTTCTAGTTTATGCCAACAACATAATCAGTACCCATTCAATGCTAGTTCTCTGGTTTTACAATACTTATGTAAGCTCATGTCCTATAGCCTTATTGCTCCTCTTTCAAGGTTCATTTATCAGCCATTTCAGCATGTCAGCCCATGGATCTTCCTCTTTCAATGCAGTCTCATGTGAAAATGTTTTCGAAAGGGGTTTTGTATAAGACGTCTTCAAGAAAACCAGTGGCCCTGTCTTGGGATCTTAATTTTATGTTAAGAGATGGTAACGCTTGCTCCATTTGAACTAACTAACCTGGCTGACTTGAGGGTCTTAATATGGAAAACAGTTTTACTGATTGCTCTAACATCTATGCAAAAAGAGTAACTGATTTGCAGGCTCTTATGGTGAGTCAACCCTACCTCATTTTCCACAGAAAAGGGTTTCTTTGAGAGCTAATCATTTGTTTATGCCTAAAGTTTATTTTAAGTCAAACTGTCCATCTCCACTTCTTTCCTGAACCCAAAAATGAGGGAGAAAGGATACCCTATACCTTGGATATCCAGACAACACAGATATTATCTTGACAGAAATAAATCTTTGCTTTTTCTATGGCTTTTTAGAAAGGGTTGGATTCTAGAGGTATTCTAGAAGCAGCAACATGATCCTCAGTACATACTTTTACAAAGCACAATAAGCTTGGCTCCTTCTATATGTCTACATCAGGCTTTGCAAGGACCATTCTCTATGGACTCCTCATCTCTTTTCCTTCCACCTCCCAAATGTAGTAAGTTGGAGTAATCTACCCATAGAGTGAAGGCTATTTCAGCAGTGATCAATACAATAAACATACTACAGTTGTGCATGTAAACTTGTCATAACAATAGATGTTTGAATGATCACTGCTGCAGTAACCACTCCCTCCTTTCATTCACCTTGTTTTTTGGTATGTTGTTTATGCCAGGGTATAAATATTTATTATTTTGTTCTTCCCAGCATCACCTTTTCAGGGCTCAGCCTCTCTTTTCTGTTGGTAGGAAAGCTCTGAAAGGCTTGGCACACAAACTTATCTTTTAGTCAGCTTTGTTTGAGCTGCCTTACAGTAGAGCCAGATCCAGCACTAGGCAACCAAAGCACTTGCCTGGGGCCCACTGGCTGACAGGGGCCCACAGGCTAGGGGATCTGCCACAACTTTTTTCTTTTAATTAAAAAAAATTACATTTCTTTAAAGGCATTCATCTTTAAAAACACTCATTGTGAATACGTACACACCTGCTGCTGCTTACACTGATGCACGACACATATACCTGCTGTTGATGCTTCTGTTCTGCATCTGTATGTGTAATTTAAACACATGACTGTTTCTACGTCTTCTTCTGTCTGCGGAATAAAGCATGAACACATGATCATTTCTACTTCCTCTGTTATCAGAATAAAGCACAAACAGGTAAGGTGCTCTTTGGTGTGTGAAATGCCCTAGTTAGGGATAGCTGGCAGGTTAATTTACTCAGGCTCAAACCCTGTACCTTGGTTAAAGAAGACAAGAGCCTGAAGTCCCTACACAAACTACCAGACTACAAGTTTAAGTTTCAGTGCATTTTCAAGGAATTGTGAGTTTCAGTGCATTTTCAAGGAATTGTGAGCTTCAAGGGAAGAAAAGTTTACTACTGCTCATGCCAAGTCTGTTTTCAATGTGCACCTGTTTTGTTTAGCAAATAGTTGTCACTGTTTGTGGTAGGGATTTTGAAGGCAGTGCTAGTACTACAACAGGTAGTGTACTTGCCTTTGCTGCAGAAAGACTGTGGGTTCCACTCCCATGCTATGTAGTTAGAGTGCTGATACTGTGATGTATTTTAAGGGGGTGGGGGTGCTGCAGTCCTGAGTGTGTCCTTCTTTGGATGAGAGATACCTTGTAACTTTGCACCTGTTTTCAGTTTGACATCCATTCCCCATTGCACTATTACCAGCTTACCATTTTTTATTTAATGTAACATAGATAATTTATTCTTCAAGGGCAACGGCACTGAATTGATAGATGAAACCGAAATATAAAGTTGTTTGCTAGTAGCAAAGTCTTCATTAGTTACAGATCTCTTTAATGTTCAATTATTCAGTTAACTTTTACTTCTGCAGAGATTGTGCATATTGACTAGTAGTGGATTGTAATAAGAGAAGTCTGAGTGACCTTTTATGGTTGAAATGTTCTGAAATACAGTTTTGTCATTATTGGTCTATTAGTTTTGTTTAATTGTTTACTGGAAAAAATGTTCAAAACTACACATTTAAAACAAACTCTAACAACATGTGCTCTATTACACAAAGAATATAATTTAATATAAACAGGGAGGTGAATCAAACAACAAACGCATGTATGCATGGTCCTAAAAATATGTGCAAGGGGCCTATGGTTTGAAAATAGCACAAAGGTAAACTTAATCCGCCACCAGCCAGATGCATTTTCTTTGAATGTAGGTTTCAATATCATTTCAATGAATGTGAGTTTCAAGGGCAGTGAGGTTTACTGTTAATGCTAAGTCTGTTTTCACATGAGACTGTATTGTTTTGTTTAACAAATATAAATCAGGATTTCTGCAATAAAATTCGAAATAAAAGTTTTAAATTAGATCCAAATATCTGTAATCATTGTAGAAGTAAAGAAAAAAATAATATGCACACTGACAGGTTTGTTTATGTTAAATGGGGAGAAATAGCCAAGTAATGGGATACTGGAATGACTGGGGGCTGCTGTGAGCATGCAGGCCTAATCCATTACCTTGCCTAGGGCCCCATTTGACCATGATCCAGCTCTACCTTACAGTCTGGGCATGTGGAAGGTGCCCTGAAACTTTGGAAGCTGGTTAGCTGCTATATCCTTGGCAGGATGTAACCCCATACAGCTAAGGCTACAGCAGCAGTGATTATTTGAACATCTACTGTTATGGTAAGTTTAGTTAAACAACTCAACTTTTTTCAGTATGCTTTATATGATATTGGCATACTCAGTTTGGACTTTATATTACATCTAATATTGTTTTGACTGACATAGTCAATTAATATTTGAGCATATGTATTTCATCTTCAGAACCAGCCATTCAATGCCTGTCTGGATAAATCACCCATAAACATTGTAGTTTCTTTGATTTTTTTTCATCCTATAGAACAGTCAGTAAATTCCTATATTTTGCAGGGTCATGCAAAGTACACAGTTGGATCCTATAATATTTAACCGGGAATGTCCGACTGAGCCAATGGCTTATTTTTCAGCAGAAGTCCAGGGGGAAAGCTCCATAACATCTGATTACGTTAAAATTAATTTCTGTATGAGCATTTTCTAGTCCTAGACTGCTTTCTTGGCTTCCAGCTTGTTGCCTTTTGGCTAAGATCAAGTGTGTTCCTTTAAAAACAATGAAACACTGTATGTCACCTATCCCACTGAATCGGTATCAGTGAAAGGAGGTACATCCCTAGTACTTGTGATACAAATTTAGCTATTTAAGCCAGGTATCAGTAATAGCATAGGGGTCTACTTAACATTACCAAAATCCTATAACACCGACTTTCAGAATACCAAGACCAAAACTGTGAAAGCACAGAATGCCAAACCTTTAAAATTTTGACTGTTATAAAACCGAAACCTAAAGCACTGACTTATGGATTACAGAGAAGAGTGTAGGAAGTATCACGTAAGGTTTTGTAAATATAGGTATGTCTCTTTAAAGTTCTGTGGTTTAAAAAAATATGGAGGCCGTTTTTTAACCGGCAGCTGTGGAAGTGTGTTAAGAACAATGTGGCAACCAAAAGGTATTTCTCCTTTTCCAAACTGTAATGCAATCTCAGAGTTGGTATATTTAGTTGGGGGGGGGGTGCAGCTCCCCACATAGTTGGCTTTTAGATATTCCAGTTTAGAAAACAAAGGTTAGGAGATAGTTGTGTATATTGTGTAAGGTTTAGGAGGTGTGTTGATAATTTGATGTATTTGTTAGTGTGTTGATAACTTGTTATATTGTGGTTTACATTCTGATTTGAAGAGTATGTGGTTTGGTAGTGAAATTTACCGTCATTGCAGAGTTTTGTTTTTTTGTTTTACTACTGTTGTGATGTAGGGAATAACATGTAACGTGTGTGAGTTTTGATTTGGTGTTTTGACAATCAGTATTTTAGGTGTCGATATTGTGTAGTTTTGGATTTGTGGTTTCAGTATTGTGAAAGTCAGTGCTACTGGATTTTGGTAATGTAAAGTAGATCCTGGCATGGAAATAAAAATGCTCCACTCAAAGAAAAAATTTTAAATCACCAATTTTATTGTTCAGATTTCTGTAATTTGGAAAATCTACCTTCTATACTAATTTTTTTTTTTGTCTTGTTAGTTTTTCATTTTTTTTAATCCTAAAAAAATGTGGGACAGAAATGTTTCTGTTCAATACATGTAATCCTTGGGACAGAAGTGAAGACCCTTGAGTAACTAGTGGGTAGAAAGCAGTCCAGCTTGCTGCACATCTCAATGTAGCAAGGAGGTTGTCAGGCATTGAATCCTTTGTATATGATATAATTTATTTGGCTACTGACCAAATACCAACATGTTTGTGCTGTGCCATATAAAGTGATAGGAGAATTCTCAAAGTAGATGCATTTTCCAGTGCTTGCTATGATAGTCAATAAACTACATCCTGTCACATATCCAGAAGGGAGGATTTCTCTACATTTTTACCTTTGTTGTGAACAAAGACTATATCATACTTTTAATAAATTTTAACGTAGTTGGGATGACCGTAATTTTGGACCCATGCCAACATAACACTGTCACAATCTCCCTGCAAAATCTAGTGAGATAGCTCTTTTATGCACAACAGAGTCACCAATTATTAGAATGTTTTTGGGTTGCCAGACCACAGTATTTGCATATAGGTTTAAAGTTTGGCTTGGTTCAGTTTTTACAAGATGCCATGCTATATGGTATCAGAAGTTAACTCAAACAGACACAGATGTCATTCTTCCATTATGTAATGCAAGTGATAAAACAATACCTGGAATACGGTTGGTATACTTATGAAAAAGATCTTAAAGGAAAGGAAAAAAAGTTTACATACTGAGGTAACACAGGGCATATAGAGGAAGGTTATCAAATTGATGAGAGAAGTAGCAGTCAACACACAATGCCTGCAGGCACATGGCATGTCCATGTTAATACAAATTGCAATTGCAAAAGGTTGTAAAAAAAGTTTATGATGTGATAATTGTCTATATTTTTATATAGTTTAAAGTCTTTCTTTCTAAAATTGTATAACTACCTATCTTCTGTAATCTGATGTTGTTATTTTACTCATTGTGGAGCTTTTCTCTCCAGGCCTCCACTGAAAATGGATTTCTGACCCAGTGGACTTCCCCGGTCAACAAATGTCAATAAATAAATAAATATTATATCAGTTTAATTGCACTATCAAAGGTAAATTGGATGCTTTAAGATGGAAGACAGCAGACAATGCACAAGTGGCATCTGTGAGGAGGAAGATAAAATTCATAAGCAAAGCTTTTTCATTTTTTAATGAAGAAAGTAATGACAAATCTGGAATAACTTAAAGACATAAAGTCAGAGTAAAGACACGCCCAAAAGTGAGATTCATGGAATAGTTGTCTTGGGGGTGCAATCATTATCATTAAATATACAATATTCTCATTTTCTGTACAGATCTGACCTTTTGTCTTCAGTCTATTGCTACACAGGTTTGTTGCAATTTCAAATAAAAAAGCTTAGTTTCTAAGCCCAGAGAATAGGCAGACTATTTGTCTGTGTAACGACTGGTAAAATACTATCTCAAGTATTTTGTGCAGTTCTGGATCTTCCATATGAGTAAAGACAAAGATGAAATTCCCTCAGAACAGTGCTACCACAAGGTCTGTTTCACAAGTCTTACGAAGAAAGGTTAATAAAATTTAATAAGTACAACCTTGAAGAAGGGGTGCGGTAAGCCATGAGAGACACCTTTAACTATCATGAGGTAATCAATAAATTCAAGAAGTGCCACATCTGCTGGAAAAGGAAATGCACTTTAATAAGAAGTCACAGTTTAAAAGACAGATAGAAGGAGAAGGACTTGGGGAGGCAGTGATTTGACAAAGAAAGCAACATTAGTTAATCAGTTACTGAGACTGGTATCGTTTATATGAAAGACTCAGCCTTTCAATAAAGGCAGTGAATTCAGCAAAAATGGAGAAAGAATTCAACGCGGCACTGAACGAATATTGCTGTCTTCCAGAAGAAGCAGGCTGAATAAAAAGTTAGATTACAATGATGCTTGAGATGTTGTGGAAATAATCACCATTGTCTGTCTTTACTGCAAACAGTCCAGCCATTTTTTTTTATTAGCAATCGCTAAACCCTTTTAAACAACGTACAAAAAGAAGTGTCACCTAATAAGTGAAGTACGGTCCAGAAATGTAGATCCATGTCCACCCCTATAGAGGAAACAAAGTAATGAGAAAAGCACATCCCTAAATTGAATTTGTGTGATATCGGTAACACTTTTCACATATTATAAATGTTTATCCTCGCCGGACAACTTACTCTATGGCATTGCTACACGCGCAGCAAAAAAAAAAAAAAAATCAACTGAAATGAAAACTGCAATGTTTACATCAGTGCATACAACTGTGCCAAAAAATGACAGCTGTCAGTCAGTGCCGGGAATTGTCGTAGACTCCACAGTCGCACACTAGGGACCATTTAATGTAAACAAATGACGGGGGTAAAAAATGGTAATCAGAAATGTGTATTTTATGACAAAAATGTGCATTTATAAACGACAACTGTTCTTTCCAAAGGCTCATTTCCTTCTGTAATAACCACCGCTAGGGCAAGTAGCTGCTATCCAATACTTTATTCAACCAACAGTATGACACACATTCCCTGTACAGGGTCTGTAATCTCTTTTAGTTTTCGATCACCACAAAGAAAACGATGACATACATACTTTCAAAACATACAAACAACCGCCATTAGTGGTAGCGCTAACCAGTAACTCATCCCCAGCAATCCAAAATAAAATACCCCAAAGACAACCACTTCCATGCGCCTTACCGTCTTTGGGCACCACGCAACAGCAATGTTACTAATAAGAAAACACGAGGAGAAAAATACCTCACATATATTATTCAACCTGAAATCTGAAGTATAAACCTCGGTGGAATTTCACCCCAGACGTTCATACTGTCCGAGGAAGACAGCCTGATGAACATTACTGTGACGAGCTTCGATGCTTTACGTTTTCACTGGACCACATTGAATGCTGGCCGCATCCTGCAGTACTGTGGTGTTTCTGAGGGCAGCAAATGACTGACTGTATTCTTTATATGATACGTAATAGTTGTGAGGTATGCCATTCACCCAGAGAAAAAATAAAATATTAAGTCACGCTCAAAACTCCCACAAGAAAACATTATCAATACCACCATAAACAACGAATCCCTTACCGGACACAATCCGTTTATTCATCCACTGCACTTCTCACTGCAGAAATCTGATTGATGGTACCCGATAAGGAAAGCGAGAACTCACTTTACCATCACCCATTTCAACGCCATTACAGGTACTGGGTACCACTATCTCTCGCATCCCGACTAACAGTCTCCATAAAAATACAATGTTTTTATCAATAGAATGAAAATCAAGTCTCACACTGATGAAAACCACTGCACAATAAACCCTTACCAGACACGATCTGATGACTCCACGCTCAGGGTCAATTGCCCCTGTCCTCCATTAGTCCATGCCAAAGTCCTTCTTGAATGTAACTATAACCTTCTCCTCATTAAAATACCCGATCAAAGAGAACTTGATCCAAATGTTACTTGTACTCATAAGTAACCGCCAAAGCAACCTATCTAATGTGCCTCCTTATGACAGAAACACCATGTATGGACCACTTAAAAGGGCAACACCACTTGCCAATGACCTTAAAGAGGAAATGGCTAAAAACACGTACAACCAGCAACAAAGCTAAGTGCTGCCAAACTTATGTATTTTATTTGATTGCTCTTGAAAATGTATCAATGATTTAAATCATTGTTCGCTGTAAAAATACACTGCCGTTTGATTTTTGTTGAAGACTGCCATCATAAATAGAGCGGATTATTCAGAATGACAAAATCTCAAATCACATTCCATTTAGTCATTTTTATAACAGCAACAAGGCATGAGACTGTCCATTCCCTTAATATTAAGGCAAACTTGGAAAATAAGTCAAGAAAACAAGGGTTGGTATTCATAGCCTAGAGCTTCAAAAATGAGATACGGTTATCTGCCAATAGCGGGACTACAGATATGCAAATAGGGTAATTGAAAGGCATTTGTGATGAATACAAAAGTAAAGCGTTTTTTAAGACTTGCACACTTTTTGCAAATGAGTAAGTTGTATAAAGTTCTGCATTAGGAAATTGTGAATTACTTCGCAAAATCGTGAGTGTTGGTGCTACAGTGATTCTTTTTATTTATTTATTTATTTTTCCATATGGGGCAAGACTGGTTGAGCACAATCACAAACAATTTAGGAAAGCCGCAGACTGCAGCAGCTAAGATGAATTCTTTTAAAAAGAAAATGCGTTTATAATTTATTTTTATATAGGTGCATCCTTTCTGTGGACACCCTGATGGTTTCATTAAAGAATAGGAAGGGGCAACTGAAAAGACTGAAAAATGTGAAACAAAGCAAAGAGGGGAACACAAAAGAGGAAACATCAAAATAGTTTGTGCTAGAGGAGGTGGGAGAGGATGGGAACTATGGTTTTGTTGGGGGATAGACCCCCTATTTTTTTTCATTTTTTTTAATGAGAGGGTAATAGGGAACAGAGTGAAGGAGAAAGGGTAAGGGAAGAAGGGCTGAGAAAGTGACAGCTGGAATTCCAGTCCATACAGCCTCAAACATGTCCACTGCCAACATATTGCTGTGGAGGACCCCAGTGTTAAGGGGGTAGGGTCCTGCGTCGGCGCTGTGGTCAACACCACCTGGGAGAGCATGTCTTCTACATGCTGAAGAAATCTGTCTGCTACCTCCACCAGTACATACTCAACCAAGCTCCAAAGCCCCCTTTCTGCAGTGGTGGATTTAGACTATGGAACAAGGGTGCTTGCCTCCCCCTTTTTGTTGCTGCTGCCACCAAGAAAACTACCAGCTAATTAAGCAACAAAAACAAACCAAAAAAAAAAAAACACATCTTCTGAAACATTTAATAAATCATGGCAAATGTATCTCCAAAGAGTTAAGCAACAGGACTCCTCACATCTGTGAAGATTTGGCTATACATTCTAGTTGTCAGCCATGTTTTATTGACTTAGAGATTTTTTTTTTTTTGCATCACCAGTCACAAACAGAGACGTGATTGGAGAAAGAGCTAATCAGGTGACAGTACAGGAAGAATGTAGACATCATCTCACCAGAATTAAAAAAAAAACACCTTTAAAATAATTAAGATAGACTCTAGGAATCATCAACTACTATAAAAAATCTGTGTTCATCTGGGGCAGCGTACCCCCAACCCATAGTCTCACTAACACATTACTTAATCAAGCCATTCAGCCACTGGTAAGTAAAACAAATAGTCTGAAGTGCTGCAGTTATCCTAACATGTGCAGGTTAAAAAATTGCAGCTTAACTTCAAGTTACCACTCATGTCCAGAGCTTCTGTAAATCTAGTAAAGAGCTGCAGGGAGCAAATCTTATCTTGAATGCATTTTATGTATAGCAAAAAGTGTTTATTCATGAGCTACTATTACTTTATTTATGCATTGCATTTTATGTGAAGATTCTGTACTGATCCTAGCAGAAAACACATTAGCTTTTTCTGAATGTTATGTTCATTTCATGACTAAACTTAGTCTGTTCTGTGATAATCAGAATGTTTTTAGGGTTTTCCAGGCACCTATATTGGTGATATTTATTTTTCTTTCTTTTCTTCTTTTTCTTTTGAAATCAACGTAATTAGCATATATACAATATGTACAAAGAAAGGATACATTCATCAAAATATCAAATGAGAACATAATGCAAATAATTACCATAATTAATCAAGTGATTTGGATGTTGTAATTAATGCTTCTAATTTATCCCACCAACAAAGATTTACAGTCCCATTACTTTTGTCATTTTTGCATGGCATTTTAGCAGTAACTAAAAATTTATCAAACAAAATTTTATCTGGTGTAATGAATATTCTGTGTAAATATTTCTGTGCAAATACTTTCCAATGTAAACTAGAGGATGAAAATTTAAGATATTTCAGTAATGACATTTATCCGTTTTTTAATGTAACATTTGTATCTAAAGAATCAAGAAATTTCCAAAATGTCTGATAGTCCATTCCATTGCTATTTATTAAGATTTTTTTTATAGTTTTGAAAGCTAATTCTTCATACATAATTCTTTTTTAAGAATTGAAATAATAATATTATATATCTGGTATTATTTTTTTCATCTTCATTTATCATACATAATAATTCATTATATCTATTAACTAAGTTGTATATTAGCAAAATATATGAGTCATCTAAATCATATTTTTTGAATATATGTGATTTGAAGCTGGAAGGCTTTTATCATAATCATCCCACAATATATAATATTTAATTCTTAAGCATTTCTATTTCACTAAGATCTTGACTTTCTAATAGTCTACAAGAAAAAAATTGGAAATATTATAAATTTTCATTTTTAAGTGTTGGAATTCTATAAATAAAATTTCTAAGCTGTTTTAGTATCAAGTTAATATATACTGAGTTAGTCTTTTGAATTTGTTTCTCTTGAAAAAAGTCTTTTAATCAGCCATGTTAATTTGTTGTCATTTCAATTGTATTTTCTTCTCTTGATTTAAATTATTACAGTATAATGTTGCCTTGAATATTTTTCCATTTACTCTCATAATTTGAGTTTAGCCAGAAACAAATTACTGTAAACATTGCAGCTAAGGACTAGGACGCTAAGTCTGTAATCTAAATTCCTCCATGTTCCCATAGTCTGATATGATTTTTATATGAAGTTCTAAGTTTGTTATGATACCGTAAGAAGGAGATTAACATCTTTTCTAACTTTTTCATTTAGACTTTATTTGGATGGATAGATGTTGGTTTAAAAAAACATAAGTTATTATTATAGGGGAATGACTGGATTAAGACCCTTGGCTTGATCTAGTTTTAAGAGAATGCAAATAAATAGAAAAGAACATTGAATATAATAAACCATTCCTCTAGCAAATAAATAATTGCTTGTAGAAGCAACTCTCTATCTGGTTCTTGTGTCTCCATGGATACAATCTAATAAAGAGCAATAAAAACAGAGTACTTCTTTCTCTCAATGGCTTTCTTTCAATGGTTGAGAGATAATGTTTTCTGAAACCATTCATGTGGTTTTCCAATCTGAGAGAGCAATAAAGATAAGACAAAAACAGAAAGCACTTAGTAGAAACACAGGCTGTACCACACATCTTAACATGGATAACCTTCCTTTTAGGTTAACCCAAGTCTATGACTGTGGCTATCAGTTTGGGTCAATTGTTCCTATTAGGGGGTAAAATGTCAATATTTGAAGATGTACATAGTTTTTGTGTTAGTATTAAGTTATTACGTTTTAGGGGTGTATTGGGGATGTATTTGTTTTTTTTCTTTGTTTGTTTAAGGGCTTTCAATAAAACAAAATAATTTGTAAGATGTGATATAGGCTCAAATGGATATGACAAAAAAAAAAACCTGTATAAAAGATCAACCTGCCAAATATTAGTGTATACATGTAACACAAAAGTTGGAACCATATACTTAAGAATATGTCACACATAAAAGGTGGAAATAATAACTTTTTAACATGATAACACTGTGCAAATAATTATACTACCGGAGACACATTTAGAAAGAACTGAGCATGTACATTTGATAAAGAAAGATTTTCAGGAAGGTTGGTGTATGTGTTTGTGTGTGTGTGTGTGTGTGTGTGTGTGTGTGTGTGTGTGTGTGTGTGTGTGTGTGTGTGTGATACCAGCTATGTGAATCTGGTTTCATGGAAAGTAAGTGATGGACAGTTGGCTATAGGATTTAAAATGGAGTCTGTAAAGAGCAATAAGTTGCATATGAACTGTAAGAAGAGTCTGTCTAGACCAAGTTGTGCTTCTTCTGTGTTGAATGTTGAACAATTGAAGACATTTTTGTTTGTACCAGTTTTGCATACACTAATTATTTTGGGGAAAGGATATGGTTTATTTATTACCAAGTGAATTGTACCCTTCACATTTTTATTATGTGCATGTTAATGAGTAAGAAAATACTTTTTGTGGGATTTTATCATTGCCTCATTTATTAGTTAGGCAGATGGAACCAGAAACTTGACTTACACAGGACTGGCTGAATATTAGAAAGAGCGATCTGACATCAAAATCTTGAAGTGCTGCACCATTCTAGGTCTGACACTGAATATGCCAGTGACAGGAGATGCTATATGGAATGCTGTCTGCAGCTTTATCTCTCAAATGTACTTCACTTTGAGGAATGTTTCTCATAGTGAGTCTTAAAAATTTCATGTTTAATGTGGGTCCAGGGTGAAAGAGTGTGTCACAGCCTCTGTTAAGATATTTTTTAGCAAATGCCCTTAGTAAATACTATTAAATCATATTAATCCTTCAAAAAAAATTTTTGTAAGTGAAAAGTAACAAATTTTAATTGTGCTATGATCTGCCTAGTCAAAGTGTTTAGTAAGTGTCCTACATTTTGCCCATTAGTTCCATGGTATGAGAGCTAGTGTTTCATATTTTGGAGATGCAAGGTTGCAATATTTCTGCAGAAATTATTTTTACTTGTGGAAGGCTCAACACTTGCTTAAATGTATATTCCTCAAGAGTTCTTGCTTGCACAGTAGCTGTGCTAGGTTTTGGTGCATAAAGCATTATACTTGTCATTTCAGTTAACCCATTTAAACTTATGATCATAGCTTTGTGAAATGGATGGTTAACCCTACTGCCTTCAAGTCTTGCTTTGTTTAAAACAAGATGCAGACACAGAGTCATTCTTTCCATTTAAAATGTCTTAGACTACCATAGTACTGCTATTACAGACTGCCAGAAATAAGTATTTGCATGTTTTCTTTAGTTCATATATGCTTCACACCATTATGGATTAACCTTTTTGTCAACAGCTATGAGATGGTGCTACTTTTTTTCATCTATATGTTGTTAAAAGATACAGAGCTAGTAATGGAAATGTGCCAGTCTGCAACACTGCTACTGTGAGGGTTTCTCTTTAAAGCTAAGCAATGAATTATTTCATCACAGAGTTATTTTTTGAATGCTTAACAAAATAATCCTCTAAATGTTGATTTGATCAGATTTTGTTTAATGCTATATATTAAAATGTTTGCAGAATGCAGTTTCTTTCATTTGGTCGTTCTGTCACTGAATCTATAATGCATTTTAGTATACTTTCTTTCTCTGCTGGCTGTGTTAAGGTATATATACCTCTTTGCTAGGTTTTATTTGAACATTTCATTGAGGGTTATGAGCCAGGTTGGGGCTGATAAATGAGATTAAAGAAAATTAAATTGTTTGTAATTGTACTAGCTGTATAACATTACACTATCATGTAGTCGGTTGTTCAGGAAATTTTTAATAGATTTTAGTAAAGTTCCGCTTTGCATTATGTTTATGAATGTGGATAAAATGGTGTGTGTGTGTGTGTGTGTGTGTGTGTGTGTGTGTGTGTGTGTGTGTGTGTGTGTGTGTGTGTGTGTGTGTGTGTGTGTGTGAGTCTATCTGTCTATTTTAGTTAGGGTTAACAGTATGTATAAGCTGCAGCAGTCCAATAAAATGTTAAAGTTTGCTTGAGAAGTACTGGTGTAGGAATGAAACTAAAGCGTAACTGTCCAGCAATTCCCCAATTGTTTAAGGTGTGAGTGCATGTGTATATGTGTGTGTGGTTAGGGGAGGTTATTCGGTCCTGTTCCCCATAATAAAATGCTACAGTAGCAACTTTTGTAAGACTTGTTTGGGTGTGCGGAAACTCATTGTGAACATTGTTAGAAGAGTTTCAAATATTTCATTTTATGTTGATGAACTTTCCTTTTTTCCCTAGACTCTACATACAAGTATTCCATATGAAACTTTGTCGTGGCTATGCTGCATATTTCAGAATTCAGTGTTGGGGAAGCACCTTCTATGTGCACATAAGTAGACTCTCCTCACTTAAGAAACCTCAGTGTCGCACTCTCTCTCTTTTTCTGTCTGTCCTTATGAATGCTGCTGTGGCAGAGTCCTTCCTGCCCATCTACTTGTATCCTTCTATGGTGTACTCAAACACTCTGCCCACCCACTTACAAAGCATGCTTTGGGGCTGTCTACCTACTTCAACCAACAAACACACTGTTACTATCTGTAGCCCTGATGGGTGAGTGGGTGATGATACTGTACTCCAACTCTGAAAATTTATTGTGACAGAGGTCTGCTTCTGTCTCCTGACAATGTGGCACAGTCTGTGCAGTTCTGCCCATGAACTGACAGTGAGCACTTCGTGAGAGGTGGATTACTAGACCTCTGATCCCCTTATCACTACATTGTGACCTCAGCAGTAGTTACACTTAATGTGTTTTACACACAGTGTGCACTTGATTTGTAATGATGACAGCTAGTAAGGTCAGCTCAATTATTTTGTGCCTACCAATCCAGTACTGGTAATTATACTTCAGTAACATACAGACACTGAAAATGTGATGAGGCTGTAAACCTCTACTCTTGTAGGTTCATAGGTTCATTTTTCAAAGTAATGACCTACTGATCTTTAAAATGATGATTACACAGACCTCATGTTGATTGTTCCTACTTCTTATATACCTATCAAGATTATTTTTGAAGGAAGTTGATGACTGACTTTTTCTGATTGTAAGATGAAGAATATTCCATAATTCTAGGAAATAATGGTTAAAGTAAAAGTTACTTATCCTATTAATGTAGTTCATCTTCAGTATTAGGTGCCTGAATTTTATGCTTGCTCCCAGCATTGAAGGTCAGTCATGCATTCAGATTTACAATTTTAATTCCAGACGTAGTTTTTCACACAGTATTGTGCCAGATAATGCAGGTAGAGACTATATATAACTAAACTTTAGAAAGCAGATAATAATTACAAGTTCTAGAAGCCTTTTTGAGTTGTATGGTTTTCCAGCCCTATGATTCTCCTAACAAGGATTTGTATTTTTTGCCAAATTCTTTAATGTAGCTTGTCTAAAAGCTATAAAACACAGCATTGCTTTCAATAATATGTTGGAACAACAAGGATTAAAATGGTACACTGATCTTCCTGGAATGGCCATGCATGCCTTTTAGAACTTGACTGGTTACAGAAAAGGCTTTTCCAGCTTTGTATGCCCTTTAGAGATGAGTTACGGACTATGCTTGGCTGACTCTGTTAATACATGTTGGTCGCAGTTTATATTGTTGTTTTCTGTTGCCTTTGGATCTTTAATGATAGTGTTTTATTTTGTATTCATAATTTATATTACTGTTTGCCACGTCTCATGTTGCTTCACGTAGTGGTATTAACATTGGGATCATAACTGCTGAACTAAATATGTATTTTTGTGACCATCTTAGAGAACGTTTACGTATTTTATTGAAGTAATTATCACATTTGATATCTACAGCCCACTTCCCATGGCATCAATAGAGTTCTCATTTGGGTTACCACTGATTACCCCTGTTGGGATAGACAGGTAAACCTCCAGTTTAACTTGCTGCATCCTGTTACTCAATAATGTTTTACCCATTGATTTCTGTATGGGTTGTCATTTAACGCCTTTAATTTGTCAATTTCCCTTATCAGGAATAGTGTCTAAAATTTTAGCATGTCAAGATAAACATTCTGGACTTTGAGACCTTCATCAATTGTTGATACCTCTTCAGTGAATAGGTTCATAAGTAAGTATTAGGCTAGCTGCCTTTGTTGGTCATTTTAAACCTAGCCACTTTCCCTTTTTGTACTCAAACTAGCCTATTCCATTTAGTTATAGATTGGCCTTACCCATCCCATGGTTGCTAATTATATATTACCCCCAATAAGAATAACTGGGGTGCTACCATAGATAATTTGAGGTGACCCATGCATAGGATAAAGCATTTAGGAGCTGCCTCTATCCATTAGTAGTACATAGGGCTGTCCTGGGACAAAATCTCTGTTTCCCTTCTATAGATCTAAGTTGTGCTTGAAAATGGACAGGGATGAACTTTGTTTTATGTGGAGGGGGAGTCTGTTCACAAAGAAGTGGTATTCTCTTCAAAATATACATGCCCCTCCAAACCATTCTGTTGTAGTTCAGATCCCTAGATCAAGTATTTCTGATGCCATTTGACTTGCTGATGTGCAGTAAATCCATCAGTAATGGGCCAGAGGTTGCCTTATATTCCAGACACTGGTCATCTCTTAACAGTCTGTAGGACACAGAGTACAGCAACAGGGCTTTGAAGTCAGCCCATGTACGACATGTTGTTTAGGCCTTGCATCCTTTTAGTAAGGTATCTCTGTGCATGTTCCAGTTGTTGCATGTGTCTGGACAGATACATGCCAAATGGGGCATTATATTCAATGACTTTGACTATGTGAGTAAAGGGGGAAAATGAGATCCCTAGATCTAAACACAATCTATTTGTTTATAAGCTGTGCAATATAGAAGGGCTTCCTTACAACAAGAGACACGTTGGTCAGTGTCTATCTATATAAGTTCCCAATATTCAATGAAAGGAGGCATACACTGGAATCACCAAGACTCTGCCACAACTTGCTGTGAGGGAAAGGTTAGTCTGTTTTGCTTTCTTGTATTTTGTGTTTTGTATTGCATTCTTCTGTTTTGTATATTGTGATTCATTTTATTTACACTGTGTTTTACTTGTATTTTTCTTTAAATTGCATGTTTAAACTAGGAAAGAGACCACAGCTGTGTCTGTTGTGAGTCACACAGAAATTAAGTTTTGCCTACCCTCCCACCCTGGTGCTGTTGTGTTTTTAAACTCAACTGTCTTTCTTGTTGCCTGCCCCATATGTTAATTTGACCACATATTTCCTTCCTTCTTCGCTTTCATTGGCAATTGTGTGTAAGCACAAAATTATCATTTTGTGAAATCACTCCCCTTCAATTATTTACATTTATTGGCCATCCCGCTGTATTCCATAGAACCAGAATACAAAGTGACTACTCCTTCCAATCTATTTTGCTCTTTTAAAATTAGTGGCTATTCACTTAGATAGCTAAAGCTTAAGATACCCCCTCTTTTATATCTAACTGCTTAGTGCACACTGAAACTCTGAGGATATTAACTCATTTTTCCATCTTACCTTTAAAATCTGCAACATCTACTCCAAGACCACCAATTACTAGAAAGCCCACATTCTGCCTCTCAGTCATCATCTTGGGATTAGTGCTTTTATTTTACTGCTGGTGAGAGAAGGAGTATAGGAACATAATTTCCTGGGGACTGCTGATCACCAGAAAGCCTAATAACTGCTTCATAGGTGCCAGTTTGAAACTTGTGCTTATATTTTGCTCCTGGTGAGAGAAAGATCAGAGTGCATAGATTCCTGACTCTTTCTAGTTTGAAGTGAGTGTTTGCGCTTGATCTTCCTGATAGGTCTGGTTGCTATTCAAGCCATCTACCAGGAAAAGCCTACAGACCCTTACATCATTTGGGACAAGCCTGTGAACCACCAAACAGGCTGTGGCCTGCTTCTCATCTTGGAACTGATAATACTGTTTTGCTTCTGGTGAGAGAGGAAGTAAAGGGCATTGTATCCCAACAGAGTAAATCTGCGGTAAGACCAACACTAGTAGTAGGCAGTAGTCATTCCGGTGACTGCCCATATTTCATCATTCTTGACAAGCTAGTTCTTTCTTTTCAGTAAGTACTGCTTGATTTACTTAATCAGAATATCTGCCTAAATACATGATCCATAAATCATCAGACTCTACTTATTAGTTTCCCCTCAAGTATTTTGCAGTGCCCATATGACCGCAGACACTTTGAGACTTTCCCTGTAAAAGCAGCACTGAAATTTCACCAATACCTAGTTGCACATAGGACAACTAGTTTGCAGTGACAAGCACTGCCCCCAGAGTTTCAAACCAGATACTCCTGACTTTACTTTATATTCTCACTCTAACTGTCTGATCAATAAAATTAGTCTGTTGCCATGGATATCAACTTTCCCACTATCTCTGTTACCAGCTAGGTAGATCTGGGCATTTTGAGGCAATGTAAAAATTGCCTCATGTTTACTGACAACCAATCAGTTCTCAAACAAAGTAATATAGTATGTGAGAGATGTATTTACACAATGTCACTGGAGGCAAAGCTCTCACATAAAAGCACTCCTAATATCAATAAGGTTGTCAGTAGTACACATACTGCACCCATCACACCCATTTCAAAGCAGACACATAGACCCACATGTGCTGAGGCATTTAAATGTAACCTTCCTACACCTCAAAGACCTCCTAGATGATGTACACATAACAAATATGCTCAGCAACCCCGAATGCGCTATTTCAAAACAACGCCTGCATCAACATATACAGCCACATCTCATGGAGCCTCTACTTCTAAGCCCATAAGGCAAACCACCACAGAATCCAACATTTTAAACATTGGAGACTCCATTGTGAGACACTCTGATCTCCCTCTCACCAGGCTAAGTAAGGAGAAAGTAACGGTTAGTTGCTCATCAGGGGCCAGGGTCTACCACATTACACACACACTCAGGTGGAACCACAAGTACCAGTATGACACGGTCATAGTCCATGTGGATGTAAATGACCTGAAATGTACCACCCTAGACTATAATAAGAAAGACATCATGTAGCTCTCGGAATATGTGTCCCAGGCTTGTAAGAGCCTAACTCTGAGCAACAGTTTACCTTCTCTAAGGATGATACCACAGTATGTAACATAAGATGATGGATTTTAATCATTGCCTTATTTTCAGGTGTCATTCTAAGGGGGTGCAATATTTGTCAGCAAGGAAGGATATGATCAACAGACAATGCTACTTTGCCAGGAATGGTGTGCACCTCTCCTTTTTAGGCTTTCAAATATTAGCTAAAACATTGTCCTTACCCTTAATGCTTTTTTTAGGCAATGCCAAACTGAAAGTACTTCCGACATAACAAATCAAAACCAAGAAAATCTAAAGGTGTTACTGCTCAATGCTAGGGGTCTAAATGAAAAAAATCCACTCCCTAGAAGCTCTCATGACCCTAGAGAATGCTGACATCTCTGAGATCACTGAGGCATGATTGTTTAAAGCTGCGGAAAGCACACAGACAGTGCAAGATTATAATGGCTTTCATACATTTTAACGAGCTACTACACAGACAGGAACAAAAGGTGGAGATGTCTCGATTTACATCAAAAATAAACATACCTCAAACAGAACAATACACTTGAGCTTCTCCACATTCAAATCACTTCTTCTTCTTTCAGCTTTTCCCGGTTAGGGGTCACCGCAGTGGATCACCTTGTCCGCTCATGATTGGCAGTGGAGTTTTATGGTGTCAAGTTGCCAGCCTGGCGCCCAACCTTCCACAGAAGGCACACACATGCACACACACCTAGGGCCAATTTAGAGTGTCCAATCCACCTACAGCATGTCTTTGGGATGTAGGAGGAAACCGGAGCACCCGGAGGGAACCCACACGACCACAGGGAGGACATGCAGACTCTGCACAGAAGGCACCCCAGCCGAGGATTGAACCGGAGAACCTCTTGCTGTGAGGTGGCAATGCTAAGCACTGCACCACCGTGGCCACCCTACCATAGGCAAAACCCAAGACTGCTTCCTTGCAAGCTATAGGTCCTCCTCTATGACCCAGGAAACCCATACCATGTATTTAAACTTATTGGAAACACTCATCATCCAACCCAATACCATATTTATAGGTGACTTTAATTACCCCACTATTAACTGGGACTCATATGACACCAAATGTAAAGACACAGAGATTTCTGGATTTTGTAAAGACAAACTCCCTGGACCAGATTGTCAATACACCAACTAGGGATGCAACCTTACTGGATCTGGTCCTCACTAATATGGGAGAGTGCTGCACACCCTTTCTTCCCTGGTAAGGTCAGACCACAAAATGGTCTCCTTTGAAGTAAAATAAAACCGGGAACCCCAGCTAACCCTGGAATATTCATGAGCTACTCCAAGGCTAACTTCCTACTATTAAGTGATAAAGTGGCAAAATTTCAAGACCCCATAAACCCTGAGAACACTGTTGTCTATGCAGAACTGTTCAGAGAAATCTTATACAAGTATGTTAATAACTGCACAGAGGCAGCTGTACCCATCAGGAAGAAGTACAGCACTAACTCAAAAAACAAGCCACCCTGGTGGAATCATGACATCAATAGAGTGTATAACAGAAGGAATTGTGTCAAAAATTAGGAAGTGCAGCAGCCAGCAGGATAAAAGCAATCTCACCAAACTAAGCAAACAACTCAGAGTACAAATAAAGTCTACCAAAGCCAGATTTTGGGTAAAATTGGGATCCCAGGCCAAGGAGAACCACAAGGCATTCTTTAGCTATGTTCCCAACCTCAAAAGAAATACACAATTGTGTCCAGAGCCCATTGTAAATGAAACCATCTATACTGAGCCAGAAGATATAACAAACCTACTGGCAGACAAATTCAGGACCAACTTTACCCCTCTCTGCCCATCAACCATCCCTCAGGAAATACCATCAAACATAACACCCCCCCCCCCCCACTATCACCTTAATGATCTCTCTAAGGCCAAAAACACTGCATCAATGGGCACAGATAATATCCTAGAATGCCTTCTAAATTGTATGAAACATGATCTATCAGTTTGTCTGGATTTGTTATTTAACTGTAGCCTCCAAACAGGATTTGTGCCTCATGAATGGAGAACAGCAACAGTCATCCCTGTGCACAAAGGTGGGCCATCTACAGACCCTGGAAACTACAGACTCATAAGTCTCACTAGTCACAAATGCAAAGTCATGGAAAGAATTATCATGGAAATGATCAATAATGGCAGAGGAAACCTCCAGACACTAGACCCAACCCAATTTGGTTTCATCAAGGGCAGATCATGCCTACTCAACCTGGTGGACTTCTTTGAGAAGGTCACCAAAGCAATGAATGAGAGCAAAATAGTTCACACTGCCTTCCTTGACCTGGCCAAGGCATTTGACACAATCCCCAATTCATGCATTGTTGACAAACTTAAGAGGTTAGGTGCAAACCCTTATGTCACCCAGTGGATAGCCAGCTGGCTCACAGACAGGACCCAGGAAGTTAGAATTAGGGAGTCCACCTCTGCAAAGAGGCCAGTCACAAGTGTAGTCTAACAGGGATCGGTCCTGGGACCACTCCTTTTTGGCATTTACTTCTCTGAAGTCAAGACCAACATCAATGGCCTCTGGCTGACTTAATTTGCAGATGATTACCAATTAGGAGGTGTCATTGAATTGTCCACTGTCACAAATGTTCTCCAGGAAGATCTAATACAGACAAACAACTGGTGCCAGAGCCATGGACTAAAACTAAATGGCAAAAAATGCATAATAGTATCCTTTAGGAAATCATCCACCCCTGGAAACTATCATATTGATAACACACTCCTACGAGTTGACCCAGTAGTCAGGGACTTGGGGACACACATAGACAGTAATCTATCCTTTGACCATCGTGGGTCTACAGTAGTGAGGAAATCATTCTATGTTGTGCAACTTATAAAGAAAAGTATGGCATCTGGGTCCAAAGAAGTTATTGTTCCACTGTAGTTAGCATTCATCACACCTGTCATTGAATACAATACCCCAATTGGTATGTACTTAACCAGGCATATCCAACAAATGGAACATCCACAGAGGTTCCTCACTAAAAGAATTTTAAGTAAAGTAAAGAAAGTAACATGTAGTATACAGATCACATTGAGGCCCTATCCCTGTATTCTGTCTCCTCCAGACTGCTGAGGGGAGATCTGTGCCTGTCATACAAGGCATTGCCAGACCCCAGTCTGATGGACATCCTACATATCCACAAAACAAACAGCACCAGAATTACCCATTCTAAAGACTTAAACCTTGCCTGTGACATAAATAGGACCTGCTGGAGAGACAAGTATGTATCCCAGAGACTACCCCTTCTCTGGAACAGGCTCCTTATCCATGTGAAGCAGAGTTCCTCCTTAACCCAATTCAAGTGTAACTTGAACAATTGCATGGAGAAGAGGAAATTTGTCCCTGGGTTGGCACCTGTGTCTCTAATGGACACAGGGAGCCTGTTAATGGTTCATCTCCCAAGCCACTGCTTGTAAATGTTTCACCTCCCAAGCCCTGGTTTACAATTATCAAGAGTACCAGAACTTGTCAGAAATTTGGGATGTATGGCTAGGCTTAAAAAAAACCCTTGTGGTCATTAGTGTAGTACACACCTATGAACCTATATTTCATTAATGTATTGCTATTCAGATACTCTATTCAGAGGAAAGCAGTGAATCTCCTCTCTATGACACCATGTCCTTATAGCCACTGATTGAATACTAATGTTTTGTTGTAGTATTCCAGTGCCATATGAGGTGATGAGAACATTTCAGTAAGCAGGTGTTATTTTCCTTTCCTTGTTAGGATGCTTGATAATCCCACCACATCCTATTGCATACATGAGAAGAAGGACTTTCTTAGTTTGTTGACTGAAAAATAAACAATGCCCATGTCATAGTTAGCTTTAATCAGATGGGAGGTCCCTAATTTTGGCTCCAAGTAATCATGACAATGTCAGAAACTTGTTGCACTGTCCAGTGATATACACTCCTATTTTGCAGACAGTAGAGTCACCAATTAATAGGATATTTCTGGTTACCAGGTTGCAATGCCTCCCTTGTCAGCACTTGCTGTGGTCACATTATCTTCAGTGGCACTGTTTGATAGGTTATCATAATGCATATGCAAGCCATGCCACCATGAAAAGGGACCATGACTTGACATAGATGTCACTCCCATGCATGCCTTGAAACATCTGGCACTGTCTACAAATTTGATGTGTGCTAGATAGGAGTTACCTACTTCCAGTATCACAGCTGCACTACAATGATGTACAGCTGCATGTACATTGCTGTCTTTTCGCACCTGCTGTAAGAGCAACCCTAGGTGGTCCTCGTTCTACAGCCTCCACACCCATTGGTTTACTTACTACACAATCCAAATGTTTACTTTCTATACTGTGCTCCCCTTCTGCAAATTCCTGGATCCATCACTGTTCTGTGAGGCTTGCCAGGCTGCCACATGCTGGAGTGCCTGCAGGACCATCACCTCCACTCTAACCCTAAGAGGACATCCCCGGAAAGGTAGAGGGAGAGCATTCCCCAGCCTCAGAGGTACATGTCTGGTCTGGTTCTGAGGGATTTGAACCTGTAAAAATAGAAACTGAATGGGAGAGAAACTAAACAAAACAAATAAAGGGAAAGGAATGTATAAGCAAAATAAGAAACATGGAGAAAAAATGTTTGGGGAGAGACAAAACAGAAAAAGCATAATAAATCCACACAACACTGCTTATATGCTATTTCATACATGATTGAAATACTGCAGTAAGATCTTTATTGAAGTAAAACTTGTGTACAAGAAGTGGTTATGCATACCATGGGGGTAATGATTTGTGACGTGCTTTTGTACTTGGTAAGAATGATATGAACAATGCTTATGCATACTTGTGATGAATTTAAATGGCAAGGACTTTTGACTTCTTGAAGGAGGTGTGCATTTCTCTCAGTTTATGTACTTGCAATACGTTGAAGACAGCACAAAAAATGCTCCGTAATTATTGCAAATAATCGGGTTAAAAATATCAGGCTAAAAACATTAACTTGAACTGCTTAGTCTTCGATTGCATTTATTTCATCTGCAAAGCTATAACAATATTTTCCTTATGAGTAATACAGACAACAGTTGTAAAAACAGTGCTTCTTTCACTTTTATTTTTATGTTTACATTAGTATAATGATTTCTTATACATACTATGAACTAGTAAGACAGAAATATTCTCTTGGACGCTTGTTACATTTACCAGAAGATGCCACCAATCCCTCTAATATTTTCTTTTCTGCTGGTTGTTTTATCTAATTTCTTCTTCATCTATGATTAAAAGAGAGAAGGCAAATCTTGTTTACCTGGATTTGCATTTCTTCTACATGTAAATATAAATATGTCTTTATTTCTGTCTAAACAATAACTTTCTTTCATTTTTATTTTCTCTTACATAGGTATAGCTTTATGAATTAATACAATACTGTGCTAATCTTCCCTTTCATTCAAGGTGAAAATATTAAATATGAAATGTGTCTTGAATGTTGTTTTCAAAATGCCTGCAACATTGTGCCCTGGTATAACTAAAGTACAAATACAGAAATGTGTCAATTCATAGAAGTGTGCCTTTCCTTTTCTGCAAAAATGTGTCTGATTTAATAGGCAATGCTCAAGTAAAACAGCATGTTCTCATAAATGTTTGTACTAGTCATTCACTTCACAACCCCCACCGCCCTCCCCCAACTTGCAGTCTAGGGGGTGGTGTGTGAGATTTCAACTATGTTGTACGTGCAGTTAGAAATTCTTCAGAATAAACAACTGTGTTAAGAAACTGTTTCAATTATATTTCTGTGGTCTGCACAAAACTGGTTTCATCGAATGTAACTGTTACAACTCTTTTCCTGCAATGGTAATAAATTACACTTATGTGACATTTCTATTTATTACTATATACTAACACATTAGTAATATTCCTCTTTGTTCGAAAGATGTATGTATGATTACAAACATGCTCATGATTTCATAAGCATTTCATAATGGCAGTACAAGTGATATTTTCAGGTACATAGATCTGTTTTCATAAATGTCTGTACTTTTTTATGAATCAGTTAAGAGACCAAATATTTTACTTACTGTAAAACTCTGTCTTTCTCACTACAACCCTCTCTACACACTCAGCCAGCTGGTCAGCCCTATGCTTCTTCAAGTCTTCATACCTTTCATAGCACTGCTAAGCACAGTGGGTTATACCTGTCAGGGTTGACAGATAGTCACTCAACTCCTGTCAGATATTAATCTTCTTCCATGTGCTATGTCTCGTACACAAGCTAGGACTTACCATAGTAAAGATGGAGTCAGTCTTGCAAGGAACGTAGGGTGGGGTACTGTCTGGACACATGGGGAGATCACATGATACTACCATTGCTTCCCAAGACAGTAATCTTAGTAATCATACTGAACAATCACAACACATTTCAAATAGACCATGGCAACGGTCATCTACACACAGTAGAATCTCACATTTGAGATCACAGTCATGGTTACTCAGCAGTATCAGGTCAGTGACAGCAGGATCATGTGCATCAAGTAAGTCATGACATTGGACTAACTTATCTTACACTTCTCATGGTAGCCCCTCCTCCAAATCAGTTGCACCATCAATCAGATGCATATGACTCATTTGATCTTGAACTATTGTGAATTAGATTCACTGATGGAGCTTGCTGTTTAGTTGGAATGGTGGGTAGCGGGGGGTTGCATATATCAGTATATATATATATATATATATATATATATATATATATATATATATGTATATATATATATATATATGGGTCTATTTCACATCACCTAAAACCCATTTGACTGACTTTCATTTCAATGAGACCAAATCACCTAGGTTCAAAATACTGAAAACTCATTTTACTGAATCTCATTTCACTGAATTATAAGCCATAGACATGATATAAGTTTCCATTCACCTGTGACTTGTTTGCAATAAAAATAATTTCTGTAACTTACAGTGTTGACTGTCAGAATACATATAGTCATGTAGAAAGTAGTGTTGTAGTGTTTTTAAATGTGGGTATGTCTCTTTACAGTTTTATGGGAAGTATCTAAAGTAATATGGTGAATGTTTTGTGAGTTCCCAGCAGTAGTGGCAGCGTGTAGAGTACTGTAAGGCAAGTAAAAGGTATATGCCCTTTTTCCCACTGTAGTGCGATCCTGGAGTTAGTATATATAGGTAGGGGGGTTATAAATATGTGTGTGTGTGTGTGTGTGTGTGTGTGTGTGTGTGTGTGTGTGTGTGTGTGTGTGTGTGTGTGTGTGTGTGTGAGTGTGTGTGTGTGTGTGTATAGCATATATGGCAGTAACTTGTGTTACATGTTGGTCTGAAAACATAAAGCTGCCTGATTTAGGAATTACTGTCAGCTAAATTGCACATAGGCTCACTGTTTTATGACTTTAAATATTTTTCTCAAAATTTTCAGTATGTTTCTGTCATGGCCCTACCACATGTATAGCATTAGTATATATAGTTAACTCTTGTTGCCTCGATTACCATTTGGTTTATAAAAAAATATCATTGTGAATTGTTGCTGAAAAACTGCAGCTTTTACTTTCAAAAGTAGGTCAAGCATATTTTTATAAAATATATGAATACTGAATATTACCAAATTTATAAGACTAGATTTGTTTTACTTGTGTTGAAGAATATAGGATACAATGAAGTCAGAAAAAGTACAGTTTTGTAAGAAAACATACCATTGATTCCTGACTGTTTCTGGTTGGAGAGTGAATGTTTGTGCTTAACGTACCTGATTGGTCTGGTTGCGATTTGAGGCATCTACCAGAAAAAGGCTGCAAGCTTGCAGACCCTTGCATCATCTGGGACAAGACTGTGGATTACCAAACAGGCTGTGGCCTGCTTCTCTTCTTGGGATTGGTACTAACATTTTGCTTCTGGTGAGAGAAGAAACAAAGGAGTATTGTACCCCAACAGAGTGAAGCTGTGGTGAGACCAGCATTAGTAGTAGCCATTCATGTGACTCCCCTCCTTTCATCATTCTTGACAAGCTAATTCTTTATTTTCAGTAAGGACTGCTTGATTTCTTCCTAACAGAATATCTGCCTAAATACTTCATCCTTAAATTTTCAGGGTCTACGTATTGGTTTCCCCTCGAGTGTTTGGCAGTGCTCTGTACAGACTCAGACACTTTGAGTGACATTTTTCCTGTAAAAGGCTTTGGATTTAATATAGTGAGCTCATATCCAGGCATGTCTAAAGGTCAGTTCTCTGTGCTTTTTCCTGTCAACCTGGTGAACTTGGGCATCCTGAGGCAGTGTAGCAACTGCCTCATGTACACAGACAACCCTCTCCTCTTACCTCCCAACACTATGACTTGTGAGTGATGGCATATATAGCCAAACTGGAAGCCAAGCACTCTCCAGCCAAGACTGGATTAGCCAGTCAAGAAGAGAAGGATGACACCTGCACCACATCACATTCAACACATAGCCCACTAGAACATACACCGCCACAACCCTCACATAGTAACACAAAACACACCTATTTTCTTGGAAGCTCTCAATAAAAATCTACCCAAACAACAGAGATCACCGTGCCAGAAAAGCAAACAACCACCACATTTCAGCACAAACCATGAGACACATAGCTCACATAAACAGTGTGCCACTCAACCAAAGCCCATAAGGCAAAATAACTTACACAATACACTAGTCATAGGTGACTCAATAGTAAGAAACACTGATGTCCCACTCATTAGGTTGAATAAGGAGAAAGTTACGGTCAGCTGCCTGTCAGGTGCCAGGATCTGCCACATAATGCACGCACTTAGGTCACTCCAATATGACTCTGTCATTGTCCATGTTGGTGTGAATGATCTGAAATGTACCTCCCTGGACTACATGAAAAGAGACATAGAGGAGCTCTCTGATCTGTAGTCTAGGCAGGTATGACCCTAGCTCTGAGTAGCATCTTACCGTCACCCAGAATGATACCACAGTACAAGTAGAAAATTATTGACTTCAACCATTGGCTAAGTTTCTGGTGTCATTCTAAGGAGATACAGTATCTGTCTGCCTGGGATAACATGATCAACAGACCTCGATGCTTTGCCAGAGATGGCCTTCACCTGTCACCCCAGGGATTCCGGATACTGGCCAAGGCTCTTGCCACCCTTATAGTGCCTTTTTTAGGCAATGTCCTAAAGACAAAATTACCACCATAACAGCTAAAAGCAAACAAAATCTGAGTGTATGCTACTCAACACTAGAAGTCTAAATCTCAAAATGCACTCACTCGAAGCACTCCTTAAATTGGAGAACATCGACATCTGTGCAGTGACTGAGACCTGGTTCAAGGCTACAGAGAGCACCCCAGCACTACCAGGCTATAATTCATACCACAACTTTTGGCCCCTAAACCTGGACCGAAACACTAAAGGTAGTGGTGTCTCCATATTCATAAAGGATATGTACACCTCCAGACTAATAGCCCAACATAACGCATCAGAGATACTTCAGGTACAACTAACACTGGGTAAAACTGCAATCCAGGTTGTAGCCTGCTATAGATCCTCCACCATGTCTCAAGACTCTCACTCCGCATTCCTAAACACACTGGAACTACAACCCAACACCCTTATACTGGGAGAATTTAACTACCCCTCCATTAACTGGGAAAATTACTCATGTACCAACACACTTGCTCAACGTTTTCTGGAATTCATTAATTGCAATGTCCTGGACCAACTCATTCTTACCCCCACCAGGGGTAGAAACATTCTTGACCTGGTCATTACTAACATGGGTGACTGTTGCTCTACACCAGTAATCAACTCCTCCCTGGTCAGATCTGACCACAAGCTAATCACCATGGATATCCACATCCCACCCCCAAAGGAAACCACCATAAAAAACTTCTCCAAAGCCAATTTTGGGCTTCTAAAAACAGAGGTGGCTAACTTCATGACACCCATGCAAATGGAAAATAGGTGCATGACTGCTGAATCATACACCAATGCATTGCATGAGCACATACACAAGTGCATAGAACGGTCCATACCAAACAGAACCAAGACGCTCTCCTCCAAAAAAAAGGAAGCCAATCTGGTGGTCCCCCACCATAAACAAACTCTACAACAGAAGAAAAAAACTTTTGCAGAAAAGGGTGAAGTCCCAAGACTGGAAAAACTCCTTTGTTAGCCTCAGTAAAAAACTGAGATCCATCATCAAATCCTCTAAAGCTAGCTATGAAAACAAAATTGCTGCAGATTCTAAAGACTACCACAAGGCATTTTATAGTTATGTCAAGAATTTACATGGCAATACTCAGATCTGCTCTGAGTTACAGCACAATTGCAATACATATACAGAACCAACTGATACTGCCAACATATTTGATAACAGGTTCAATGCGAACTTTGCCCCCTTTTCACCCCCTAAAGGGCCTATCACAATACCTGAGGAATGCCAAGTCCCTATTATCATGGCTACACAGGTAAAAACCGCACTGTCCAAAACCAAGAATACAGCTTCCATGGGACCTGATAATATCTCTGGCTGTGTTCTACATGAATTACAAAGTGAACTGGCACCACACCTGAGTACCCTGTTCAATCACAACTTCATTTCAGGCTTTGTTCCTACTGAATGGCACACTGCTACGTTCATCCCAGTCCACAAAGGAGGAGTAACTACAGACCTGGGAACTACTGCCCTATTAGCCTGACGAGTCTGATATGTAAGGCTATGGAGCGCATCATCATGGACCTTATAAATAAGGACATAGGGAATCTCCAAACTCTGGACCCCGCATAGTATGGGCTTGTGAAAGGTAGATCATGCCTGCTCAACCTGATAGACTTCTTCGAGTCTGTCACCAGAGCGGTGGATGAGAGCAAGGTAGTTCACACAGCCTACCTAGATCTTGCCAAGGCCTTCGATGCCATCCCTCACTCAGGAATCATAGATAGACTCACTAAACTAGGCATAAACCCCTATGTAAAAAGATGGGTTGCCAACTGGCTCACTGATAGAACCCATATTGTGAAAGTAGCGGACTCTAAATCTGACTACCAAACAGATACAAGTGGTGTCCCACAGAGATCAGCCCTAGGTCCTCTCCTGTTTGCCATTTACTTTTCTGAAGTTTAAGCCATCACAAAGGGACTCTGACTGACCAAGTTCACAGATGATTGCAAACTGGGAGCCATTACTGATTCTCCAGCTGATGTAGACATACTACAAAAAGGCCTCCCTGACACCAGTGACTGGTGCCAGAACCATGGCCTTAAGCTCAATGCCAAAAAGTGCATTGTGATTCCCTTTGGGAAAAATTCAGTGCCCATGAACTACCACATAGGCAGTATTCCACTAAACACCGAAGGTGTGATAAGAGACCTGGAGACGCAGGTTGACAGCAACCTCTCCTTTGATAACCACATTGCCACTGTAGTTAGAAAGTCCTTCTATGTTGGCATCTCATTACAAAATGTTTCTCATCCAGGAAGAAAGAGGTCATAATCCCTCTCTACTCATCCCTCATTAGACCTATTATAGAATACAATGCCTCATTTGGTATGCACCTCACTAGACACCTACAACAATTGGAAAGGCCACAAAAATACCTCACTAAGAGGATCTTAGGCCTTAGACACATGGCCTATATGGATAGACTCAAAAAACTCCAGCTATACTCTATCTCTTATCGCCTACTTAGAGGTGATCTCTGCTTGACCTATAAAGCCATGTCTGACACAGAGCTGCTAGATATGCACCTAAAGAAATCCCAATTCCTCCATGCCACATGATCCAGGGACCTTAACTTCATTACCACAATAAACAGAACATGCTGGAGGGACAGGTTCCTATCCCACAGACATTCCATACTCTGGAACAAACTTCCCATTCACGTCAAGCAGAGCACTTCACTGGCACTCTTTAAGAGAAATCTTGACGAGTGGGTGGGAAATAGGAAGTTCACCCCAGGGATCACTTCAGTGGCCTTTCTTGACAGGGGCAGTGGGAACTAACTTTGGGGGCATGATGCCAGGGAATCTTCTTGGGCTAGGCTTATATAGGCTCCAGGGCCATTAACCTAGTACACACCTATGAACTTATGAACAGTAGATGTTCAAATGATCAGTGCTGCAGTAGTCTAAGCTATATGGGTTATATCCTGCTAAGGATATAACAGCCTGCCAGTTTCCAAAGCTTCAGAGCACCTTCCATGTACCCAAACCATTAGCCAACTCAAGCTGAGCTGACTAAAAGTCAGGGATGGGTGCCGAACCCATCAGAGATTTCATGCCAAAAGAGAAAGGGAGGTTAAAGCCCTGAGAAGTACAGTGCTAGGAAAATAAACAAAAAAATGCCCACACCCTGGCATAAAAAAATATACAAAAATAAGGAAGATGAAGGGAGGGAGCTGCTACTGCAGTAGTGATTATTCAAACGTGTACTGTTTTTGTAAGTTTACTTGCACAGCTGTCTTATTCTCTTCATACTGATCATTGTTGCAGTAACCTAAGGTATATGGGTAGTTTACCATATGTTAGAAAGACTGGGAGGAGGAAAGATAAAGATCCAGGAGACCCTAGAGGATGGTTCTAGTGAAGCCTATCCTAGACCTAGCCTAAACCAGGAGAAGCAATCTTGTATATAGCACTTTAGTATATATAGAGGGCCAAGTTACTGCATCTAGAATACTTCTAATATCAAACCCTTTCCAGAAAAAAAAGATGAAGCCAAGGCCCTAGTATAATAAGACTTGAACCTGTCTAGAATAGTTTAGTTGTGTGGATGTAACAAAAAGTAATAGCATGAGACAACTATTTTGAAATAGTCTGCTTTAACCTTTTATCTTACCTTCACAAGAAATGAACAACTGATGAGAAGTTCTAAATTATGTTGTTCTGTCAAGATAGTACTTGAGTTGTCGTGGACATCCAGGATATGGAGTGTTCTTTCTCCCTCATTTTTAGGTTCTGGAAAGATGACAAAGAGATGGATATCTTGGCCTCTAAGGTAAATGTAGATATAATTTTAGGCACAAATGAAGGATTTGTTGTTAAAGAGCCTACCTTTGTTGAAAATGAGATAAGGCTGACACCATTAGAGCTTGCATCTCAGATACTCTTCTTGCTGTTTTACATGTCAATAACTCAAATTAGCATGATTAGTTGGTTCAAATGGAGCAAGACAGTTTTTCTAACACAAAATTAAGTTCCCAAAGAGAGCCATCTGTTTCTGAGGAGGCTTCATACAGAACACCCCTTTCAAAAAACATTGACACATTAAGCTGCATTGAAAGAAAGGGATCCTGTGGGCAGACATTCTGAAATGGCTGACAAATGAACCTTGATTGAGGAGTGAGATAGCAACTCACACAAATAATCAGCCAGAGAAACACCAGCCCTGAATGGGTGCTAGTTGTTTTCGTGGCACCTGCTAGAAAACCTTTTCCATTTGCTAATATATCATTTTCTAGTAGCAGGTTTTCATGCCTCCATTAATACCTGATGCATATCATCAGAAAACAGGTGCCTAAAAGGTATTAAGACTGTCATCCAGGCACTCTCTTGAAGTTGTGTGGGGGTCTGGATATATCAAGTACCCCTGGTGTTATGTGAGTAAATCCATTCTGTGAGGAAGCTTGAGATAATTGCCCCTGGCCATCTCCAAAAGAAGGGAGAACCATTGTTGCCTGAGCCAGAAGGAAAGCATCACAGTGATCTTTGAGGCATCCTTCTAAATCTTCAGAATTACCTTGAATATAAAAAAAAGCGCAAAAGTCCACAAACTATAGCAAAACAAAGTCAGCACTCCTGGAACCACACACTTTAGCAACTCAAATAAATCCTTGTAGTAAATGGCCGCAAAACACTTTGGGAGCAGTAAAATCACTTTTTATTAAACAAAAATAACAAAGAGATAAGCGCTTTCATCAAGAATCTTCTCAACTTCATCAGATAAGAGCGAACACAGAAAAACACTCAAGTACATTCTGCAAGAGCATTAATTAAGTAATAAACTACTCCCATCATATTGACTAAAAAGGACCTCCCTGAACTCATAAATATTCATGAAATCCAATCATAAAAGTATTCTTAAAAAGACACTCTTTAAAACCAGTATTTAAATGTCATTAACAAGTGCAAAAATGCTGAAAATAAATGTAAATACAAATACACATATAATGTATAAAATCTATAAAATGGTGTTTATATAAAAATGAAAGTATATACAAAAAATGCATATAAATATTTTTTTTTGTTTTACCTTTCCATTGCTTTTAGTTTTAACAGGCAAGCAATGGAGAGTGAATCATTCAATCCTAGCCATTGCCTGCATTTAGGCGGAATTAATTTTCTTTTTCAAAAGTAGCCCCCATGGGCCACCTCTTTTACCCAAGTCAACAGCGTCCACAAGAAAAATTTGAAAGAGTAGTCTGAGTTTTCTGTGCAGTGTTTACTCAAGGCATTTGTGGATTTCCCAAGTCTGACATCCCTTAAATGCTCATAAATTCTGTTTTTAAATTTCCTCTCAATCTTTCCGACATAGAAACATTCACATGAGTTACACACTGTACAATAGACAACTCTTTCAATATGACAGTACACCTTTGTTTCACCTATATTTTAAAACCATTCACCAATAATTTGTTGCCTTCTATCACAAAATTACACTGAGAACAGGAACCACATTTATTCATAGACCCTAGATGTACAACGTTTCTGTTAGACTCTAAAATGCATTTCAGGTTCATCCCTGTCTTAAAAACAATATTTGGTTTAGTTCCAACACATTCTCTGATATCCCTATCATTAAGCAATATAGCCCAATTCTTGAATAAAATATCCAACACATCCTTACTGTTACTGCAAAAAGTAATAATAAAAGCACATTTAAAATATGAATTCTGTTCAGCATTGAATTGGGTCAAGTCAGTTCCTACTCCATTAACCAAATAGCAATTAATATGGGGCATGCCCTGGGCAGGTATCACCTCGTGGTGACCTAACAAGCTTTAAAAAACCTCTTTCTCTTTTGTTGACCACCTCAATCATAACTTCATTAAGGAGCCATAACGGATAACCCCTCTTGCAAAACATAGCTTCCAGATAGTCACACTCATCTAAGAAGTTATCAGACAAACTAACCATCTGGGCTGCCCTTACAAATTGGCCCTTTGCTACCCCTCTTTTTTGTTTAAATGGGTGTGCACTATCAAAATGCAGAAAGCTGTTTGAATAGGTTGCTTTCCTATGAATTTGTGCTACAAAGGCTTTTAACTGACACTCTTTCTTCAGTAAGATGTCCAAATATGCTATTTGTTCACTGTTAACCTCATGTGTGAACTTTAAAAAACTGGTTGTGCCATTGATATATTCAGAAAATAGGGGGATCTCTTCTCTCGGACTTTTCCAACAAATAAATACATCATTCAAGAACTGTGTACACAATGTACAGAACTTAAACCATGGAGAATTCATTAAATATCTCCTATCCTTTTCCAGCATAATTATGTTGGCATACAAACCACTGCACGCTGACCCCATTGCCACACCTTCAATTTGTAAAAACAGTTAATTATTGAATAGAATGAAATTATTTGTGAGTACTAGTTCTAATAAAATCTCATAGGTGTTAACCAGTGGCTGGGGGAGACCCTTACCCACCAAAAGTTCACAAAACCATTCTATGCCTATGATATGCGGTATTACCGTATATAAATCTCTGACATCGATTGTGATGAAACTGACTGTTTCATCAAATCCTAACACATTAATCCTTTTCAAAAAGTCTCATGAGTCCTTACATAGTAAAGGATCATGTTGCACAAAGTCCTTCAATCTGATGTCCAAGAATTTGGCTATAGGGTGGGTAATGGAGCCCCTTGCATCAACTATGGGCTGCCTAGGTGGTTGGTCTAAGTCTTTATGTATCTTGGGTAACCCAAAAATAAATGGGATCCTACGCTGTGCTATGTTTAAAAAATTTAATTCATCCAGAGAGAGACTACCTTCAATGAATAAATCCTGTAAAACACTTCTCACTTTCTTATATGCACCATGTAGTTCATTAAACAAAGATTGCATGTAAGCTTTACCTGCTAGCAAACACCCCATTTTATTGTTCTAGTCCACCATGTTCATCATGACAATCCCAACCCCCCCCCCCCCTTGTCCAGTTTCATTATCCGGAGGTCCTTATTATCAGACGGTTGTCTTAACTTATTCATTTCATCCTGTTTCAAATTCCAATTTTGCTTTTTTGCCATTTTAACATTTCTCATATCTAATTCACAATTTTTTTCAAAAATCTGTAGTGAGGGATGAATGGGGGGGGGGGTTAAAGGTACTGGATAACCTAATGGGATCCATGATTGACCTACAATCCTTAAATAAAACATTCATATTAAATTTTCTAGTATACAATTTCAAATCCAATAATGCTGTTTCAATATCGGTACTTTTATCAGGAACAAAGGTCAATTCTCTGGCAAAAATATCAAAGTCTGTATTGTCAATAGGTACACTAGGATAATTGAAAACTTTGAAGTGACCATCATGATTTAAAGAAATGGACAAACCCAGGGGAGCCGTATCAGCATCAGCCGACACAGCCAGTACCTCGTGTAGGCACCCATCTTGTTGTCCCTCTGGTTGAAAGCATACCCCCCCCCTGGCCCCTGTTGGCATAATGGAGGCCCTGTGGGTTGTTGTCTCTGTAATTCCACTCCCTCAGTCATTCCGACCGTCTCAGTGGCCTGCTGCTCAGTACTTTTAAAAATATGCACATATTCAAAGTTATTAGCAGAGTGTGCAGTATTAGAAGTCAATTGTACATCAAGTTCTCTAGCTTCCTGTGTTAAACTTTGTATAGTTTTGTCATTATGCCTTATAACCAGTTCCATGTATTCAAACCCGTGCTGGTCAAATAAATGCAACAATTCTTTATGGAATGCAGAGTTACTAATCAAGCCTGTAGGAAACCGCCACAGGCGGAGGCCCTTATGCACAATCTTTAGTTTAAGGCATTCTTTAAAATATAAGTTATCAATTTGCAGTTTCTTTATTTTTAAAAGCAACTTGTCAAACTTCTCCAGATTGTCATTATAAGAAGTAGCACTTGCATTTCTTTGGGAAAACAGGCTTGTAGTAGCAGAAAGCCAGGTGTTGAAATGTGGAGCTTCAGAATGCATGTTAGATCCTTTGTTTGTGGTTTGTGGTCGTCTTCCTTCATTTCCATGTCTATTTAAATCAGAATTAGTGTTAAAAACACTTCTGGTCCCATTTTCGCCTCCCTTGAGCGAAACAGGCTCCAATTGGTCCTCCTCTCATTTCGTATTGTATTTATATACGGTAATACCGCATACCATAGGCATGGAATGGTTTTGTGAATTATTAGTGGGTAAGGACCTCCCACAGCCACTGGTTAATACCTATTAGACTTTATTAGAACTAGTATTTGCAAATAATTTCATTCTATTCAATAATGAACTGTTTTTACAAGTTGAAGGTGTGGCAATGGGTTCAGTGTGCGGTGGTTTGCCAACATAATTATGGTGGAATGCGAAAGGAGATTTTTAATGAATACCCCATGGTTTGAGTTCCATGCATTGTATACACGGTTCTTGGATGATGTCTTTATTGGTTGGAATGGTCTGAGAGAAGAGATCCCCCTATTTTTAGAATATATCAATGGCACAACCAGTTTTTTAAAGTTCTCACATGAGGTTAACAGTGAACAAATAGCGTATTTGGACATCTTACCGAAGAAAAAGTGTCAGTTCAAAGCCTTTGTAGCACAAATTCATAGGAAAGCAACCTATTCAAACAACTTTCTGCATTTTGATAGTGCACACCCATTTAAACAAAAAAGAGGGGTAGTAAAGGGCCAACCTGTAAGGACAGCCTGGATGGTTAGTTTGTTTGATAACTTCTTGGATTAGTATGACCATCTGAAAGCTATGTTTTGCAAGAGGGGTTACCCATTATGGCTCCTTAATGAAGTCAAGATTGAGGTGGTCAACAAAAGAGAAAGTTTTTTTTAAAACCTTGTTAGGTCATGACGAGGTGATACCTGCCCAGGGCATGCCCCTATTGATGGCTGTTTGGTTAATGGAGTAGGAACTGACTTGACCCAATTCAATGTTGAACAGAATTCATATTTTAAATGTGCTTTTATTACTACTTTTTGCAGTAACAGTAAGGGTGTGTTGGATATTTTATTCAAGAATTGGGCTATATTGTTTAATGATAGGGATATCAGAGAATGTGTTGGAACTAAACCAAATATTGTTTTTAAGACAGGGATGAACCTGAAATGCATTTTATAGTCTAAGAGTAACGTACATCCAGGGTTTATGAAAAATGTGGTTCCTGTTCTCAGTGTAGTTTTGTGATGGAAGGCAATGAATTCTTGGTGAATGGTTTTAAAATATAGGTGAATAAAGAGGTGTACTATCATACTGAAAGAGTTGTCTATTGTACAGTGTGTAACTCATGTGAATGTTTCTATGTCAGAAAGATTGAGAGGAAATTTAAAAACAGAATTTATGAGCATTTAAGGGATGTCAGACTTGGGAAATCCACACATCCCTTGAGTAAACACTGCACAGAAAAATCAGACCACTCTTTCAAAATTTTCATTGTGGACACTGTTGACTTGGATAAAATAGGTGGCCCATGGGGGCTGCTTTTGGAAAAGAAAGAATAAATTTGGCAGCTCCACCTAAATGCAGGGCAATGGCTAGGATTAAATGATTCACTCTCCATTGCTTGCCTGTTGAAACTAAAAGCAATGGAAAGGTAAAACATATAAAAATATTTATATATATATTTTTATATATACTTTCATTTTTATATTAACACCATTTTATAGATTTTATACATTATATGTGTATTTGTATTTACATTTATTTTCAGCATTTTTGCACTTGTTAATGACATTTAAATGCTGTTTTTAAAGAGTTTCTTTTTAAGAATACTTTTATGATTGCATTTTATGAATATTTATGAGTTCAGGGAGGTCCTTTTTAGTCACAGTGATGGGATTGGTTTATTACTTAATTAATGCTCTTGCAGAATGTACTTGAGTGTTTTTCTGGATTTGCTCTTATCTGATGAAGTTGAAAAGGTTATTGACGAAAGTGCTTATCTCTTTGTTATTCTGGTTTAATAAAAAGTGTTTTTACCACTCCCAAAGTGTTTTGTGGCCATTTACTACAAGGATTTACTTGAGTTGCTGAAGTGTGTGGTTTCAGGAGTGCATTACCTTGAATATGTTGGAAAAGGTAGAAGAACATGCAGGAACATTCCTGTCCCAAGAAAAGAAAAAGCATCTGTGTTCCAGGCCTTCAGACATTTGCCAACTGATTATTTAGAATGGAGGCAAAATTGTTTTTTGAAATATTCCTTACATATGGACCAAATCTTCCTCTGCTTCAGTTTCTAACTGAGAAAGTCTGACCTGGTCCTGCTCAGCTTGTCGGCCCACAGGTTTGCTGTTGATGGTATATAAGATGCCTGTAGAATGAGATTGTGCTGGAAGTTATATCCATGGCTACCATGGATAGTCTGTCCTTGGTCGTTTATGTACCACATCACTGTGATATTGTCTGTAAACACTTGTAGAGGTCCCAGGGACAACAGATGATTCAGACAGTTGAGAGAGTTTATAAGAGCTAACATCTCTGTTATGTTTATGTGTTCTTGTCTGAGCTAACAACTCTGTTATGTTTATGTGTTTTTGTCTGAGCTAACATCTCTTTATGTTTACATGTTTTTGTCTGAGCTACATCTCTGTTATATTTATGTGTTTTTGTCTCAGCTAACTTCTCTTTTATGGTTATGTGTTTTTGTCTCACCTAACATCTCGGTTATGTTTATGTGTTTTTGAGCTAATATCTCTGTTATGTTTATGTGTTTTTGTCTGAGCTAACATCTGTTATGTTTATGTGTTTTTGTCTGAGCTAACATCTCTTTTATGTTTATGTGTTTTTGTCTGAGCTAGCACCTCTGGTATGTTTATGTGATCTTGCCTTAGCTAACATCACTATGTTTATGTGTTCTTGCCTGAGCTAACAGTTCTGTTATGTTTATGTGCTCTTGCCTGAGCTAACATCTCTGTTATGTTTATGTGTTTTTGTATGAGCTAACATCTCTGTTACGTTTATGTGTTTTTGTCTTTCTTGCTCCAAAGACCTTGCACTTACACTCCTATTGATGCTGCTGCTCAAGCAAAGTCTAAAGCATCTGTATGTACAGACTGCTGAAGCAGGAGGGGAGAAAGAGAGACCTGGATTCTATGAAATCTGGTGTCTCTACCACATAATTTCATTTTTCACAAATCTTTTACTGAAAGGCTCACCCAGACTCTGCTACAGTTTGCTGTGAGGGAAAGGTTAGTTTGCTTTTTATTTGTTGTATTTTGTATTACTTTATTGCCTTTTTCTATTTTGGATACTGTGATTTGTTTTCTTTACACTGTGTTTTACTTGTATTCTGCTATTAACTACATATTAAAACTTGAAGAGAGACCACAGCTCTGTCTCTTGTGAGTCAGACAGAAATTAGAACAGGTCAATTAAGGAGTCACACATAAGTTAGAACAGGTCAGTTAAGCTTAATCATCTGTGAACTGAGGGGGTGGAGCTTGGAACTAAACCTTCTATTTAAGCGGTAAAATAAAACATTTCAGAGCTTTACTGGAAAGGCTCAACCAGACTCTGCTACAGTTTGCTGTGAGAGAAAGGTTAGTTTGCTTTTTATTTGTTGTAATTTGTATTACTGTATTGCCTTTTTTCTATTTTTGTATACTGTGATTGGTTTTCTTTACACTGTGTTTTACCTGTATTCTGCTTTTAACTGTATATTAAAACTTGAAAAGAGACCACAGCTCTGTCTTTTTGTGAGTCAGACAGAAATTTTTCCCACCCTCTCACCTGTTTTCCATTGTGTTCTTAAACACCACTGTCTTTCTAGTTGCCTGGCCCTTATGTTAATTTGACCATATATCTCATTTCCACTCTGATTTTACTGGCTGGTGTGAGTAAACACAAAATCATCATTTTGTGAAATTACCTCCCTTCAACTATTTCAATTTATTGGCCATCCTACTGTATTCCATAGTACCAGAATGCAAAAGGGACCACCCCCTTTCACTCTGTCTTGCTGTTTTAAAAATAGTGACTCTCCACTAAAACTTAACTTTTTAAACAGGTAAAACTTAAGTTACCTACTTTCACATCTAACTCCTCTAGTGCACACTGCAGTGTTTAGGATAAACCATTTTTTTCATCTTACCTTTAAGCATCTATTGCAAGACCACCAGTTATCGGAGAGACCACATTCTGCCTCTCATTTGTCATCTTGGGATTAGTGCTTTCTGTTTCTCCTGGTGAAAGAAGGAGTGCAGTTATATTATTTCCTGGAGACTGCTGATCACCAGAAAGCTTAATAACTGCTTTACAGTTGACAGCTCAGAATCTGTGCTTATATTATGATCCTGGTGAGAGTAGGAGCAGAGTGCATTGATTCCTGACTCTTTCTGGTTGGAGAGTGAGTGTCTGTGCTTAACGTACCTGATTGGTCTGTTTGCTGTTCGAGGCATCTACCAGAAAAAGGCTACAAACCTGCAGACCCTTGCATCATCTGGGACAAGACTGTGGATCATCAAACAGGCCATGGCCTGCTTCTCTTCTTGGGATTGCTGCTAACATTTTGCTTCTGGTGAGAGAAGAAGTAAAGGAGTATTGTATCTCAACAGAGTGAAGCTGTGGTGAGACCAGCATTAGTAGTAGCCAGGCAGCAGCCATTCATGTGACTCCCCTCTTTTCATCATTCTTGACAAGCTAATTCTTTATTTTTCAGTAAGTACTGCTTGATTTCTTTCTAACTTCAGAATATCTGCCTAAATACTTCATCCATAAATTGTCAGGGTCTGCGTATTAGTTTCCCCTCAAGTGTTTGGCAGTGCTCTGTACAGACTCAGACACCCTGAGTGACATTATTCCTGTAAAAGGGCTATATAAGGAAACAGCTCCAGTACTTAGTAATAATGACCATCCCTCCTGGCATGTCTAAAGGTCTGTTCCCTGTGCTTTCTCCTATTAACCTGGTAAACTTGGGCATTCTGATGCAATGTAGCAACTGCCTCATGTACACAGACAACCCTCTCCTCTTATCTCCCAACACTCAGACTTATGAAAGATGCACTTATATATCCAAAGTGGAGACAATGCACTCTCAAGCCAAGACCAGAATAGCTGGTCAAGAGGAGAAGGTCAACTCCTGCAGCATGCCACATGAAACACATAGCCCTCCAGAACACCCACCATCACAGCTCTCACATAAAAAACACAAACCACACACCAACCTCTGCAGAGGCTCTCAATAGAAATCTACCCAAACAGCAGAGATCTCCAAGGCAGAAATGCACTTTACCACCATAACACAGCACAAACCACAAGATACATAGCTCACCTACACAGTGTGCCCCTCAACCTAAGCCCCTAAGGCAAAACAACTTGCCCAATACACTAATCTAATAGGTGACTTGATAGGGAGGCACACTGATGTCCCACTCACTAAGTTGAATAAGGAGAAGGTAACAGTCAGCTGTCTATCAGGTGCCAGAATCCGACACATAACACATGCACTCAGGTCAGTCCACAACAAGTACAAGTATGACTCTGTCACTGTTCATGTGGGTGTAAATGACCTGAGATGCACCTCCCTGGACTACATGAAAAGAGACATGGTGGAGCTCTCGGATTTTGTAGCCCAGGCAGGTATGACCCTAGCCCTGAGCAGCATCCTAATGTCGCCCAGAATGATACCGTAGTACAAGCAGAAAATGATTGACTTCAACAATTGGCTAAGTTTCTGGTGTTATTCTGAGGGGATTCAGTATCTGCCTGCTTGGGATGACATGATTGACAGATCTCGATGCTTTGCCAAAGATGGCCTGCATCTATCACCCCTGGGTTTCCGGATACTGACTAAGGCTCTTGCCACCCCTATAGTGCCTTTTTTAGGTCAATGTTCCAAAGACCAAATTGCCACTGTAACAGCTATAAATAAATGCAATCTGAGGGTCATGCTGCTGAATGCTAGTAGTCTAAATCTCAAGATACACTTGCTCAAAGCACTCCTCAAAATGGAGAACATCGACATTTGTGCTGTAACAGAGACCTGGTTTAAAGCAGCAGAAAGCACCCCAGTGCTACCAGGCTATAACTCATTTCACACCTTTCGGCTCCAAAACATGGACGAAGCTCCAAAGGCTGTGGTGTCTCCATATTCATAAAGGATCTGCACACCTCCAGACTAGTAGCCCAGTATAATGCATCTGAGCTACTTCAGGTCCAACTAAAATTGGGTAAGATGGCGATTCAGGTCATAACCTGCTATACATCCCTGACCATGTCCCAAGACTCTCACTCCATGTTCTTAAGCACCCTGGAAACTATTAGGGTCCAGCTCAACACTCTCATACTAGGTGACTTCATCTATCCCTCCATCAATTGGGAAAACTACTCATGCACCAATACAGTGGCCCAACACTTCCTGGACTTCATCAGTTCCAGTGATCTGCACCAGCTTATTCTTACCCCCCACTAGAGGAAGCAACATCCTTGACCTGGTTATTACTAACATGGGCAACCATTGCTCTACACCAATAGTCAATTCCTCGCTGGTTAGATCCAACCACAAACTAATCACCATGGAAATTCACATCTCACTGCACCACCATAAAAAACTTCTCCAAAGCTGACTTTGGGATCCTAAAAACAGAGGTGGCTAACTTCACAGCATCCATGTCAAATGGAAAGTAGATGCATGACTGCCGAATCATACACCAATGCACTGTATGGACACATACATAAATGCATGCCATTAGCCATACCCACCAGATCCAAGATGCTCTCCTCCAAAAAAAGGAAGCCAATCTGGTGGTCCACTGCCATTAATAAACTCTACAACAGAAGGAAGAAACTGTTGCAGAAAAAGATTAAGTCCCAAGACTGGAAAAACTCCCTTATTAGCCTCAAAAAAAGTTGAGATCCCTCATCAAAACCTCTAAAGCCAGCTATGAAGGCAGAATTGTGGCAGACGCTAAAAACAACCACAAAGCTTTATATAGTTATATCAAGAATCTCCATGGCAATACCCAGGTTTGCTCTGAGTTACTGCACAATGGTGCCTCCTATACTGTGCCAGCAGATATTGCCATCATCCTGGCTGACAGATTCAGTGCCAACTTTACCCCTCTCTCCCTTCCTAAAGGACCAATCACAATACCAGAAGAATTCCAGGCTCCCAGCATTACTGTAGCACAGGTTAAAGCTGGATTGTCCAAGGCCAAGAATACAGCTTCCATGGGACCCAGCAATATCCCTGGATGTGTTCTACATGAACTCCAAAGTGAACTGGCACCACATCTGTGTGCCCTGTTCAGTCATAGCCTCACCTCAGGCTTTGTCCCTACCGAATGGCACACTGCTACAGTCATCCCTCTCCATAAAGGGGGAACAACTACAGACACTGGGAATTATTGCCCCATTAGCCTGATGAGTCTGATATATAAGGCTATGGAGTGCATCATCATGGGCCTAATTAACAAGGATATCAGGAATCTCAAAACTCTATATCCCACGCAATTTGGTTTTGTGAAAGTTAGATCATGCCTGCTCAACCTGGTTGACTTATTTGAGACAGTCACGAGAGCTGTGGATGCAGGCAAGGCAGATCATACAGCCTACTTTGATCTAGCCAAGGCCTTTGATACCATTCGCCACTCAGGAAGTATTGATAAATTCACCAAACTAGGCATCAACCCCTATATCACTAAGTGGGTTGCAAATTGGCTCACAGATAGAACCCACAGTGTGAAAGTAGCGGACTCCAAGTCAGACTGCCGACCACTCAAGAGTGGACTCCCACAGGGATCGGCCCTAGATCTTCTCCTGTTTGACATCTACTTCTCAGAAGTCCAGGCCAACACTGTGGGAATCTGACTAACCAAGTTTGCAGATGACTGCAAGCTGGGAGCCATTATTAACTCCCCAAATGATGTAGACATCCTACAGAAAGGCCTCAATGAGACCAATGACAGGTGTTGGAATCATGGTCTTAAGCTTAATGCCAAAAAAACATCGTCATCCCCTTTGGGAAAAACTCAGTTCCCACTAATTATCACATCGATGGGAGCCCACTAAACACTGAAAGCGTTATAAGAGATCTGGGGACACAGGTTGACAGCAACCTCTCCTTCGACCACCACATTGCCACTGTGATCAGAAAGTCCTTCTATGTGGCACATCTCATTACCAAGGGTTTTACATCCAGGAAGAAAGAGGTCATCATCTCTCTCTACTCTTCCCTCATTAGACCAATCATGGAATATAATGCCCCATTTGACATGTACCTCACTAGACGCATGTAACAGCTGGAAAGGCCACAAAAGTACCTCATGAAGAGGATTCTAGGCCTTAAACACATGCCCTACATAGACATACTCAAAAAACTCCAGATATTCTCTGTCTCATATATACTAAGAGGTGATCTCTACTTGACTTACAAAGCCATGTCTGACCCAACTCTATTAGAAATGCTACAGCTAAAGAAATCCCAGTCCCACCGCACCACATGCTCCAGCGACCTCAACCTCATTACCACAATCAACAGAACATGCTGGAGGGACAGGTTCATAACCCAGAGACTGCCCATGCTCTGGAATAGACTTCCCATACATGTCAAGCAGAGCACCTCACTGGCCCTCTTCAAGAGAAATCTTGATGAGTGGTTGGGAAATAGAAAGTTCACCCTGGGGATCACTCCAGTGGCTCTACTTGATAGAGGCACTGGGAACTAACGTCGGACGGCATGAAGACATGGCACTTCTATGGGCTAGGCTTGTAAAGGCTTCAGGGCCATTAGCCTAGTACACACCTATGAACCTATGAACCTATAAAACTGGAATCCAAAATGTCAGGGGATGTTGATGGTGGGGTCATAGAGATTTCAGGATCATTCTCATGTGGAGTCTTGCAAGAGATATCATGAGTATCATAGATGCCACAAGACACAAAATCCCAAGGAATTCCCTTAAGGAGATAGAAGACTGAGTCAAAAACTGCAGGAATAGATCTAAGTACAGATCTATTTTTTTCTGTGGAAGAAAATCTATTTGAACTGTGGTGTTCAGGAGAAACCCCAGGAAACAATCCTGTGAGAAGGAGTCAGAAAAGACTTCTGAATGTTCTTTTGGAATCACAGTCTGTGTATGAGATCCCTTACCCAAGTGAGAGATTCCTGGCACTTTGGAAAATACTCTGCAAAGATAAGCAAGTTGTCTAAATAAGGAAAAATGTGAATACTTTGCAGTCTGCAGTAGGTTATCACAGGAGCTAGAAACTTTGTGAACAGCCCCTGGAGGAGTAGATAACCCAAAGGGTAATGCAAAGAACTGATAATGTGATCCAGATGCAGAAAAGCTTAAGAAATGTCTGAAATCTGGATCTGTTGTTATGTGTTGATATGCATCTTTTAAATCTAAGGTCACTAGTATAGTCAAATGGGGAATAATGGGTAACAAGTTATGAAGTGATGGCATTTTGAACTTGGCACTACTGCAAACTGGTTCAGAAAGGAAAGGAAAGGTCCAGAACTGTTCTTAAAGAAACGTCTTTCTTTGGCACTAGAAACATCCTTGAATAAAAAACCCTTCTCCAAATTGTGGTGGAAGGACAACTTCTTTCCGGGAAAAAATATGCGTTTAATGGCATGTTTAATTGTGAGTCAAGTGGGGTTGTTTATAACACAGGGTGCAACTGTGTAACTCCTGCATGCTATGTGGGTCAAACTAAACACAAGGTTATGGCTCAAATATTGGAACATCTTGGTGATATTAGGAATCAAAATTTAAGTAGTCCGGTTGCAGAACATTATATTAAAGTGCATGGGGTTTTAACAGGAGATTTCTTTTTTTTTGTGCATTAACACAACCTTTTTTGCCTGGGGGAAGTGACTATTCCAATAAATTAACTGAAATAGAGATGAAGTTTATATTAAATTATAGGACACTGTCCCCAGGAGGGCTTAATCAGGAAGTGAATGTTTAGATATTGTAGTTGATAATGTATTAAGGTATTACTAATAATTTGTTTAAGTACATATGTGTGTATGTATATATATATATATATATATATATATATATATATATATGTGTGTGTGTGTGTGTGTGTGTGTGTGTGTGCGTGTGTGTGTGTGTATTTAATGGCGAAGCACTTAATTAAATAGTTAATTGAACTATTACATATTTAACTGATGGGTTGGGTTTGTATCTGTACAAACTGAATGTATGGTACTTTGGATTTAATTCTGTGAAGGCGAATGGCCAAGGTACCAGATTGGTGAAATAAAGTGGTGATATTCAACAGCTGAATGGATTTTGTTGTTTACTATCAATATACCATCCAGCAAACATCTGTCCACCCTTTACCACACCTTATTCTTTCCATTTATCACAGTAGTCCTTTCATTAATATACCACAAGGCCATCATCTTGCCAAACCTCTGCCTTCTTCTACACACCATCTAAAGTCTCACCATCTCAAATGACAATGATAGTAAGTCAATTGCTGCTGGTTTCTATATACTACACTAGGTCACCTCATTAACTACCATAATATGCCCACATCATATCCTGTCTCTGTCACAAACACACATACATTACATCACAAAACCATGCTTCTTTCCTGTCTATCTCTCCTTCTCTGTACCAATATCCATGCTCAGATCTGTTTTCTTATAGATATACTAAAGTTAAGACTTTTTAAGCAGTAGTGAAAGTCAGATACAAATGGCTCCATACCTCTTCTAACCCCACTTCCATCCTGAACCTTAGTGGAGATATTCACACTAACCCTGGACCCACACATCAACTACCAACCATGGCCAACTCATTATTTTCTACTCCTCCCCACATAATTTTCCCATCAGATAATAAAGCTAACCTCATTCTTTTCAACATTAACCTCAGAAGTATCTGCAACAAAATTCAAGATATCCATGCATGTCTGAATTTTTAGTCCCCAGACATTCTAATCACCACTGAAACCTGGCTAAAACAAGAAGTAACAAAAAATTAAATTATTCCACCAGGTTTCAACATACCCAGAATGCACAGAAAACATAAAAGATCAGGTGGTATTGCAGTTATTTATAAAAACAACTTAAATATAATTCCAGCCCATCTAAATATCCCAAAATTTAATAATGCTGAACTTCTGATTGCATACCTCAAATCAATCAAAAATAATATATATGTATCTCAGCGCTATACATCCCATCAAGCAGCAACATTATCACAGCCAAAAAAATTGTCCTACACTGGATATCTGAAAACATCCACCAGGAAATCTTCATCTTAGATGATCTAAATATAGACTGGCACTCTATAAACATCAGCAACCTCCAAGGACTCTATTCGCATATTTGGCTTCACCCAACTAATAAGTTCCACCATCAGAATCAACAAAAGCACTAATAGGCAATCAACACTAGACTGGATATTAACAAACAAAGCCCATAACGTGGAGTCTTTCAACTTTTTCCCGGTTAGGGGTCACCACAGTGGAACTCTGGTCATCTAATGATTGGTAGTTGATTTTTTACGTGCCGAGTTATCAGCCCTGATGCACAACCTTCAACAAAGGTACTCCCATTCATGCATGTATTCATGCAGAAGACGCTCTAGCTAAGAATCGAACCGGACAGCGTCTTACTGTGAGGCGACAATGCTACCGCAGCACCACCACCGCCCGCCCATAATATAAAATCTAAAACAACTAAACATAAAACTAAACAAAACTAAAATAAAATGCAACCAAAAGCCCAGTGACCCCAAACAAACTCTATTCGAATCTTAGTGCCTCGGCTTAAAAGCCTTCATATAAAATCCTCTGTTTGCTTACCGGATACTAAAAGTGAACACCTTCCAACCTATGTAATAAGATAACAACATGACTGACAAAAAAAAAAAAAAGACACCAAACAGCTCATGCTGCAAAGAGACAGAACATGGAAAGAATGGTATAAGAATAAAACACAGCATGCCTACCAAAATTTTTGATAGATCAGAAACAGTACCATGATCCTTGTTAAATCTGATAAGAAATCAAACTACAGTAATCTCCAACAAAAGCACCAAAACAACTCCAAGCTTTTTTGGTCGTGTCTAAATGAACTATTATACCCTGGCCAGACCACTACAACCTGTCCTTCCCTGTCCTTGTACTGCAACTGCAGTAGACTACTGCAAACATCAAGAATCCATTGCCACTCAGTTCAATACTCATCTTATCTAGTCAGTTCTATCACTAATCAATGATCACCTCACTTCACCCCTCCAGCTTCCATCTATGCTCAAAAGCAACACACTGTATTTTAGTTTTCAGTCCATCCAAACATCAACCATATAACATTTACTAGCCAAACTAAAAGGAACAACTTCAGCTACTGATAATCTTCCACTGAGTTCCTCAAAGTAGGCACAGAAGCACTGGTCTTCCTTTTCTCCATTCTGATCAGCCATTCAGTAACTGTAAACTATGTCCCATCCATATGGAAAAAATCCATTATAATACCCCTTCACAAAGGAGGTAATTTAACAGAGTTAACAAACTATAGACCTATTGCTATTCTATCACCCCTCTCAAAAATCATCAAGAAATATATTCACTGTCTGCTTATGAATCATATAACAAAACACAATCTCCTCTCCAACACCCAGCATGGTTTTAGGCCCAACCACAGTAATAGTATTGTCCTCCTCAACTTCATCAACATGGTAAACCAACAGAGAAATGAGGGAAACCTTATTTCTTCACTTTTCCTTCACATTTCCAAAGCATTTGACACAGTGTCCCATCAAAAGCTCCCTTCTGAACTTGCAACTCTAGGTCTCACTTACCCCTCCCTCTCCTGGTTTCACAGTTATTATGCAACTGTCAACAGGCAACTAAGTGTCAACAAAACCTTTCAGCATTTCAACCGATCTCTGTTGGTGTTCCCCAAGGGTCAATAATCGGCCCCTTGTATTTAATATTTTCATAAATAAACTTCATTTAACTACGACACTTGCCACTCTTGTACAATACGCTGACAATTCAACCCTTATCTGCTGTGCCCCATCTGTACCAAAATTACAGGAAATCACTCAAACATCTTTCACTGACATTGACATATGGCTTAACATTTCTAACTTGCTGCTTAATGCCAGAAAAAAAATATATACTATTTACTCTAAAACAATACCTTAACTAGAAACACACATTTCATATTACCTTAAGTAATAACACAAAAATAGAAACCATAAGCCAAATTAAACTACTCAGAATCATAATAGATGACATCCTCAAATTTAATCACCACATGCTTCATTCCATCAAGAAAACTTGCCAACACTTATTTTCCTGTATTGGGCCTAACCCTACCTGACAGAGCAAGCAAGGATCACCTTAGCAGCAACATACCTCCTTCCTTCTCTTTTATATGCTTCCCTCCTCTTACAAATATCAACATTATGTATAAAACTAAAATAGCCTCCTGCTTCTACAAAATTTCTAAATTTGCAACCAACTAATCTTATAAAACACACCACTGCCATGCATTAAAATAATTAAACTGTCTTGAACCCACAAACCACTTGATATGCTCGCAGCTAATCATTGCCTAAAACCTAGTATACTCTCCAGACAAATTCCCAGCATTACAAAACACCCTACTGTAGTATTCACCCACTAGAGACATTTGCTCTAGCAATAAACTCTTACTATGTATCAGTAAGACATCCGACACTGCTGGAGACCCTCTCTACTCCTGTTACATGTTAAAACTCTGAAATGAAATCACTACACAGTTAAAACAGATAGAAAACTTAAATAATTTCAAAACTTTGCTTAAACAACATCTTTGCCAAAGATGGCTCCGCTCTTCTTGCTTACCTGTCTAGCTTTACTCAGAATACTTTCCCCAACAGTCTTTTTGCTTCCCAACCTTTTGTACCTTATCGCTCCTCCTCATACTGCACTATTTCCTGACACTCTTACTCTTCCTCTTTCTCTCACACCCCACCACTAACAATTCCTTCTCAATCCATTTATCCTCCTTTTCATTTACATAATTTCTCCTTTCATATTTCTTTTATCATCAATTTTAAACTGCATTACTACTTGGGTGGCCTTGGTGGTGCAGCAGTTAGTGTTGTTACCTCACAGCAAGAGGTTCACCAGTTCAATCCTCGGCTGGAATGCCTTCTGTGCAGAGTCTGCATGTCCTCCCTGTGATCATGTGGGCTTCCTCCAGGTGCTCCGGTTTCCTCCCAACTACATGCTGTAGTTGGACTGGACACTCTAAATTGGCCATAGGTGTGAGTGCGTGTGTGTGTGTGCCTTCTGTAGAAGGTTGGGTGCCGGGCTGGCAACCTGGCACTATAAAACTCCACTGCCAATCATGAACGGACAGGTGATCTGCTGTGGCAACCCTTAACTGGGAAAAAGAAGAGGATTGCTTGTCCTTGTGTAAGTTATTGCTAACCTCAAAAATGCCCCAGTTTGAACTTTTCTCTGTAGCCATCATGTTATAAATACAATAGCTATCATTGTATTTTATCTTTCTAGTCAATAATTAGACAATATATGTTAATTTCTCTCTTTTTGCGTTAAAATGCTGTGCTCATGTAAGAAATTTTTTAAAAATCATGCAAATAAGCTCATGCACAAATGTTTTACCCAGCAATTATAAATGTGGGGCTTTTATCCCTGGGCCTCAACTGAAAATGTTTTTAACCCAATTGGACTTTTCTGGTCAACAAAGGCAAATAAATAAATAATAATAAATAATTTGTAGATGTCAGCCCTTCCTTGAGAACATTAGTGTCAGTGGGGGAGTCTATGACTGCTCCTATTTTACAATTGTCTGCGAATTTGGTGAGCCACAGGTCCTTGACATTGACCTTGACTTCAGAGAAGTAGTTGCCAAAAAAGAGCAGTCCCAGGACCAGTCCCTGAGGGACTCCACTAGTGACCTCAGATGCAGAAGAGATAGAGTTACATAAAGCAGATTTCTCCTCAGAAGATGAAACAGATGCCAAAACATTTTTCATATTCTCACAACTGGAAAGCATAAACTTTAGTATATGAGCTCAACATCTAAGAATTCTAAAAATAATTGCTGCAGAAGAATATACTTTTTCTCCAACTTATCAAAAGTCTTCCCATGCTTGTCAGATGGAGAAAGAATAATATCAACCAAATGTTTAGCAGCAGTTTGATTCACTAAAGCAATAGCTGCTGGGAAAGATCTGGGATAAGTACATAAAAACTTAAAAAAATGAGGAACTTCTTGTCTATCTGCTTTTTTATGGGCAGCAGGGTGACTTTAAGGGAAATTACAGACTGTGACAAAATAATTTAAAGCAGACAGTACAGGAGGAATAGGAATGTGTTCTCGAAATTCCAGGTGTAAAAAAATCAGTGCTTTCTGAGAGATTGAGAAATATCACTGTTTTTCTACTTAATCAACTGATTCCTTCTGGAAATAGATAAAGAGAAACGGAATCCTTTAAAGGGACTGGATGAAACCACTTCTCAGAATCTGAATCAAAAATCTGTGGAGACAACACATAATCCATCCCTTCACAATCATTAAGATATTTAAGCCATGAGTCTCTTCAGAAAATGAAGAATCCTTTTTTCTTTTACCAGAAACAACCATTTTTTTACATCCAAAACAGTCTGGCATGACCAATACATAGCAAATCGGTTTTGCCCACTGGCATCATCAGTGCAAACTGGATTACTGCAGCACATTGGTTTAAAAAGCCGCCATTTAAAGCAACAGTATCCATTTTTAATGCATAATGTCAGACTGTTTTGGATGTTTGGATTTTAAAAAGAATGTTGATTCCTTTTTGAAATTGGAAAACAGAGATGGGATAATATCTGACAATCTGCTATCACAATTGATGGTAGAGGATCCAAAGTCGCAATTTTTTTATTTACTACCTAAGATACATAAGACAATTGACAATCCACCTGGTAGATCGATAGTGTCTGGACGGGGTTCTCTTATTGAACCATTGTCTGTGTATCTAGCCTCTACTACCATTAATTAGAACTCAAATAAAGGATACTACAGAATTTCTGAAGTTGATGGATGACATCCAATTATCTAATACCTTTTATTTGTATATATTAGATGTACAATCATTATACACTAGTATCCCACATGAGGGTGTGATAATGGCTATTAGATATTGGTTAAGGTTCTATAAAATGTATTTTGATACACATATTAAATTTCTGATGAAATTGTTGGGCATTGTCTTGGAACATAATGTTTTTCGCTACAAAGATTAGAATTATCTTCAGACCAAAAACACTGCAATGGGGGCTACTGTTGGCCCCATTTATGCAGATTTGTTTGTAGGATATGTTGAACTGCTTTTGATTTATGATAATAATATTGTTTTGAAAGATACTTGACTATGTGTTGACAATTCCTGGATGATTGTTGGTGTGTCTGGTCTGGGACTAAGGAAATGTGGCATATATTTGTTGATTATCTCAAATCACAATATGTACGGTTTGTTTTTTTCAGGCAAGATTGATTTGTTTAATATTGAGTTCCTGGATGTTAATCTTACCAAACTGATAGCTGGAACTATTGCCACAAGCCCTATAGATAACTTTTTACTAGAAACTCCTTATTGGAGGCTAGTAGCTGCCATCCTAAACACATTTCTAACAACATTCCAAAGGCACAGTTTTTGAGGCTGAGAAAAATTGGTAGTTCTCAGAATGAATTTGAGAAGTAATTTGATAAGATGGCAATTCAATTTGTCAATAGAGGGTATAACAGATTATCTGTTATTAGGGCAAAAAATGTAGCCTTTGATAAATCTAGAGATGAGTTATTACATTCTGGCCATACAAATAATAGTGAGGTTAATAGTGCTTCGAATCTGAGACTCATTACTACATTGGGAAAGAAATACCTTCAAAATTTGTGAGGTTATTAATAGATTTTGGTGTCTTTTAAAAAGTGACCCTTTTTTTAACAATGTCTGGATGGTCGTTGCTGTTTTGGCTTTAGACATGGTAAAAACATCAGTGAATATCTTTCTTGGTTTAAAACACCCAGCAGGATAAAAGCACTCTCATTAAACTAAACAAACAACTCAGAGGACAAATAAAGTCTACCAAAGACAAATTTGAGGTAAGTTTGGCCTCCCTGGTCAAGGACAACCACAAAGCATTCTTTAGCTATGTCCGCAACCTCAAAGGCAATACACAATTGTGTGTGTAAATTGAGCCACCTATACTGAGCCAGAAGATATAGCAAACCTCCTGGCTGATAAATTCAGCTTTAAGTTTACTCCTGTCACCCGCTCAACTTTCCCTCAGGAAATATCATCAAATATAACTCTCCCTACTATCACTAGGGAACAGATCCTTAATACTCTGTCTAAGACCAAGAGGTTCTCCTGTTCGATTCTCGGCTGGAGTGCCTTCTGTGTGGAGTCTGCATGTCCTCCCCGCAGTCAAGTGGCCTTCGAAAGACATGCGTGAATGGGCATGCCTTCTCTGAAGGTTGGGCATCGGGCTGGCAACTCAGCACCATAAAAATTGACTGCCAATCATTAGCGGACCGGAGTTCTGCTGTGGCGACCCCTAACCGGGAAAAGCCGAAAAGACAAACAACAACTAACCATAAAGTTAATACAGGATTAAGTAATCCCATTGGTAACATCTTTTGTGGCAATTGTGTGCATTTTGATGTGATGTCTAGAACTAAATCCTTTATGTCTATTAACACCTTGAAGGTCTTTCAAATTAGGCACTTAATAACATGCAACACTGAATGGGTGGTTTACATGGCGATATGCCAGTGTGGTGCATTTTATGTGGGCCATACCTCTAGACCTCTAAAACAATGTATTATAGTACATCTTAGTGATATAAATTGCAAGTGCCTATGTAGTGCTTTATATAAGCACATACGTGAACATGTTTCTGCTCATTTTATTTTTGTTGGTATCGATATTGTCGTTGGCCAAGGCTTATCTGTTTCATCTAAGTAGTAATTTCTGGGCAAAAAAGAAAAGTTGTGGATTATTAATTTAGTTGCTATGTTTAAACCAGGCTTAACTGAATATTGGTAGTTTGAATTAGTATATTAAATTTTTATGGATTTAATATAGTTATTTAATAGGGTTAATAACCCAGCCACTGGAGATGCACAAGCCAGTGCATTTTTTTGTGCTGGTCCCAAGCCTGGATAAATGGGGAGGGTTGCATCAGGAAGGGCATCCGGTGTAAAACTTTGCCAAAACTTTTCATGCAGTCACCAGTTACTATTTACATACCAGATCGGTCGAGGCCTGGGTTAACAACGACCGCCACCAGTACTGTTAGCCAACAGGGTGCTGGCAGAAATTGGGCTACTGTTGGCCAAAGGAGGAGAAGAGGCGGAAGGCATGGCTGAAGGCAGGAAGAGAGGAGAAAGGCTAGGACTGTGGTAGAGAGGGTCAGAACTTTGAATGTTGGTAGTATGACTGGTATAGGGAGAGAGCTAGCTGATATGATGGACAGAAGGAAGGTTGGTATATTGTGTGTGCAAGAGACAAGATGGAAGGGAAGTAAGGCTAGGTGTATCAGTGGTGGGTTCAAATTGTTTTGTTTTATCGTGGTGTGGATGGGAGGAGAAATGGAGTAGGAGTTATTCTGAAGGAACAGTATGTGAAAAGTGTTTTGGAGGTGAAAAGAGTGTCGGATAGAGTGATGTTTATGAAGCTGGAAATTGACAGTGTAATGATGAATGTTGTTAGTGCAAGTTGGGTATGCAATGGATGAGAAAGAAAATTTTGGAATGAATTGGATGAAGTGGTGATGACTGTACCCAAGGGTGAGAGAGTGGTGATTGGAGCAGATTTCAATGGGCATGTTGGTGAGGGGAGCAGAGGGGATGAGGAGGTGATGGGTAGGTATGGTGTTAAACAAAGGAATACAGAAGGTCAGATGGTAGTGGATTTTGTGAAAAGGATGGACATGGCTGTGGTGAATACATATTTTAACAAGAGGGAGGAGCATAGGGTGACATACAAGAGTGTAGGAAGATGTACACAGGTGGATTATATCTTATGTAGGAGGGCCAGTTTGAAGGAGATTGGAGACTGCAAAGTGGTGACCAGAGAAAGTGTAGTTAGGTAGCATAGGATGGTGGTTTGTAGGATGATGTTGGTGATCAAGAAGAGAAGTAGGAGTGTGAGGGCAGCACCAAGGATCAAATGGTGGAAATTGAAAAGGGGTAATTGTGAGGTCGAGTTCAGGGATGAGTTAAGGCAGGCACTGGGTGGCAGTGAAGAGTTACCAAATAGCTGGGTAACTACAGCAGAGCTAGTAAGGGAGACGGCTAGAAAGGTGCTTGGTATCACATCTGGACAGAGGAAGTATGACAAGGAGACATGGTGATGGAATGAGGAAGTACAGGAGAGTATACAGAGAAAGAGGTTGGCAAAGAAGAAGTGGGATTGTCAGAGAGATGAAGAAAGTAGACAGGAGTATAAGGAGATGAGGTGCATGGCAAAGAGAGAGGTGGCGAAGGCTAAGGATAAGGCATATGAAGATTTGTATGAAAGGTTGGACACTAAGGAGGGAGAAAAGGACCTGTACCGATTGGCTAGACAGAGGGACTGAGCTAGGAAAGATGTGCAGCAGGCAAAGGTGATAAAGGATAATGAGGGAAACATACTCACAAGCAAGGAGAGTGTGTTGAGGAGATGGAAAGAGTACTTTGAGGGGTTGATGAATGAAGAGAATGAGAGGGAGAGAAGGTTGGATGATGTAGGAATAGTGAATCATGAAGTACAATGGATTAGCAAGGAGGAAGTAAGAATAGCTATGAAGAGGATGAAGAATGGAAAGGCTGTTGGCCCAGATGACATACCTGTGGAAGCATGGAGGTGTTTAGGTGAAATGGCAGTGGTGTTTTTAACCAGATTGTTTAATGAAATCTTGGAAAGTGAGAGGATGCCTGAGGAATGGAGAAAAAGTGTTTTGGTACCAATTTTTAAGAATAAGGGTGATGTATAGAGCTGTAGTAACTACAGATGGATTAAATTGATCAGTCACAGCATGAAGTTGTGGGAAAGAGTAGTGGAAGCAAGGTTAGGAAGGGACGTGATGACTAGTGATCAGCAGTATGGTTTCATGCCAGGAAAGAGCACTACAGATGCAATCTTTGCTTTGAGAGTGTTGATGAAGTACAGAGAATGTCAGAAGGAGTTGCATTGTGTGTTTGAAGACTTAGAGAAAGCATATGACAGGGTGCCTAGAGAGGAGTTGTGGTACTGTATGAGGAAGTCAGGAGTGTCAGAAAAGTATGTAAGAGTGGTACAGGATATGTACGAGGGTAGTGTGACAGTGGTGAGGTCTGCAGTGGGAGTGAAGGATGCATTTAAGGTGGAGGTGAGAGGTTGACAGACGAGATCAGACAGGAGTCCCCGTGGACTATGATGTTTGCAGATGACATTGTGATCTGTAGTGAGAGTAGGGAACAGGTGGAGGAGACCCTGGAGAGATGGAAATATGCTCTAGAGAGAAGAGGAATGAAGGTCAGCAGGACTAAGACAGAATATATGTGTGTGAATGAGAGGAAGGATAGAGGAATAGTGAGGAAGCAAGGAGTAGAGGTGGCGAAGGTGGATGAGTTTAAATACTTGGGGTCAATAGTTCAGAGTAATGGTGAGTGTGGAAGAGAGGTGAAGAAGAGAGTACAGGCAGGATGGAGTGGGTGGAGAAGAGTGTCAGGAGTGATTTGTGACAGACGAGTACCTGTAAGAGTGAAAGGGAAGGTCTACAAGAGGGTAGTGAGACCAGCTATGTTATATGGGTTGAAGACAGTGGCATTAACAAAAAGGCAGGAGTTTGAGCTGGATGTGGCAGAATTAAAGATGTTAAGATTTGCACTGGGTGTGACGAGGGTGGACAGGATTAGGAATAAGTATATTAGAGGGTCAGCCCAGGTTGGAAGGTTTGGAGACAAAGACAGAGAGGCACGATTACGTTGGTTTGGACATGTGCTGAGGAGGGATGCTGAGTATGTTGGGAAAATGATGCTAAGGATGAAGCTACCAGGTAACAGGAAAAGAGGAAGGCCTAAGATAAGGTTTATGGATGTGGTGAGAGAGGACATGCAGGTGGTTGGTGTGTCAGAGCAAGATGCAGAGGGCAGGAAGAAATGGAAACAGGTGATCTGCTGTGGCAACCCCTAACGGGAACAGCCGAAAGAAGATGATGATGATGATTTAATAGGGTTAATGTTTATTATATTGATAAGCATTTAAACTGGATACACTTGCCCAAACTTAAACTAAATGCACACCAAAGTAATTAACCCCCCCCCAAACTATATATACCAACTCCAGGATCGCACTACAGTGGAGAAAAGGGCCTGTTGGGCAAGTGTTTACTTAACCTGGGAAAGCTTCAAGTATGTCAGGTTTCAGTATTTTCAGTCTTGCGAAAATGACTGTTGGTGCTCTGGTGTGTGTGTGTGTGTGTGTGTGTGTGTGTGTGTGTGTGTGTGTGTGTGTGTGTGTGTGTGTGTGTGTGTGTGTGTGTGTGCATGTGTGTGTGTGTGTATGTGTGAAACTGAAAGGCAGCCATACCTCTCAATTATCCAGATTTTCAAAGAATCTCCAGATTTTTGTCTCATATTGTTGGTCTGTTCCTCATAAAATGTATGGTTTTCTGGAAAAATCACTGAATACTGAAGTCACTAAACAATGACATACATTTGAGTTTCAGCTTCATATCCCTTAGAAAAGAAATGCTAACATGAATCCTGTTATTCTAGCAACTTTCTAAGTTTATAAGAGTGATATTTAAAATTTGTCCCTATTTTTGGGCCTTTCACCCATTATTTTAGGCTTTATCCAGATTTCTTGTGCAAGAGGTTGAGAGGTATGAAGGTAATAATTTCCTTTATAGAAAGTAATCAACATTCTCAGTTGGTATAGTATGGGATTCTTTGTACTGTCTGATATACTGAGGAATTATTTGTTTCAGTCTAACCCTTATTCAGTAATGTGGTCTTATATGATCCTACTGATCCACCTTGCAACTCCAATCATGTCTATAAGATTTCACATATAAATAAATGTTCACAGCTCTGGTACATGCCTGACTACAGTAATGCAAGCTAGATATTCTTACTGTTTCTGAACCTGGTTATATTTGTACACTAAAAACTCTGAAATAATTCCTCATGACTATACTGTAGTGCACCAGGATAGACAACATAAAGGTGTGGTAGGTCTGGATATTACTTATTTGAAATCTGTCTCTTGCTGTCTTCATATTACTTATTTCCATATTCTGTGATAGGTTATCTCAGCAGCTGTAAAAATCAGCAAATAAAATCTCTCAACCTTGTCTTTCTATTCTCTCAAACTCTTCCAGAGATACAATGGGCACAATCTTTTTTTGGCTCACTGCAAACACAAATAATGTTTCTGTTAACAATAAATGTAAATGTTGACTAGAGCTTGGCCTTCAATCCATATCCATGTTCATCAGTGCAGCTGTCCGGGGTAGTCCAATTAACTATGCTGCCCATCAGAACTGACAAAGTCTTCAAAAAAGGATATATTTTGGATCAGATGGTCAGTTCTGCTCCTGAAAACATTCTACTTGCAGAAGTAAAGGTTGGTAACTTTGCTGAGCACCTCCCAGGCTTTGAATGTTAGACTCGGTCTAAAACAGAAATGGTCACATTCCTCAGTGTAGCTGACAACTGATCCAGATGACTGAAGCCTCTAACTATATATATGCTGCATCCTGTAGTTAAGGATACACAGTTTGATTCCTTCCACGTTCATTTGACTACTGTGTGACTTTGACCAAATCAGTTGACCAGATTGTGCTCCCAGAGTATCCATGAAAAGAGATACTTGTGTCCAGTGGCCTTGCTCAGTCAACAAATGTATATAACTGTATATATATATATATATATATATATGTGTATATATATATATATATATATATATATATATATATATATAGATATATAGATATATATATATAGATATATATATATATGGGTCTATCTGATTACGCAGAAAGCTGAGAAGAACGACAACGAGATAACCGACACCGGAAGATCGACAACAGAGAAGCCCGACAGTTGAGAATCCCAATGCTGAGAACACCGACATGTTAAAGTAAGTGTGTGATAGGGACGGATGTTAGGATCAGGGTTTGGGTAAGGTAAGTATGCGATAGTAGGGTGCGGGTGAGGTAAGTGTGCGATAGTGACGGGCATTAGGTTTAGGGGCGGGTTAAGTGAGTTAGGGTTAGGGTGCGGGTAAGGTAAGTGTGCGATAGTGATGGACTTAAGGGTTAGGGGCGGATTAAGTGAGTTAGGGTTAGGGTGCGGGTAAGGTAAGTGTGCGATAGTGACAGACCTAAAGGGTTAGGGGCAGATTAAGTGAGTTAGGGTTAGAGTGTGGGTAAGGTAAGTGTGCGATAGTGACGGACCTTAGGGTTAGGGTTTCGGTTAAGGTTAGTGCATATATAGTTGTGTATGTAAGGTTTAGTGTAGGTTTGTAAGGTTTTTGGTGTGCTTGTGTTGTGTGTGTGTTTTTCGGGAAAGTTATTTGTTTTGTTGATTGTCGGGATTGTGGTTTGTCGGGCATGTGAAGTTTCATGTTTTTGAACTTTCGGTTTTGTTGTGTCGGTTATTTCGTTGTTGGTGTTTTGGCATGTCGGTGTTATCAGGTAGACCCATACACACACATATATATATATATATATACATATATATATATATATACATATATATATATATATATATATATATATATATATATATACATATATATATATATATATATATATATAAAGAACATTACATTTTTTATCTTTAATTTATGCTTTTAAGCAAGTCCTTGCTTTACTCTCTTTAGTTAATTAATGCCATTGAATTCTTTACAAATACCTTTCCTTCTGATGTCTATGCCCCCCCTTAGGTGAAGGTGGCCAAAATTGTTCTATTTCCTATGATCTCAATTAGTATGAAGGATATCATGGCTACATGTGACAAACATCTGGAAGCTATACTAGTCAGAAAATTTTTCTGCTGAAAAATTTCAAGTATTTAGGAAACTAAAAAATGAGGCTTACTCATCTTTATATAAAAGCAGATGCTTCACACTCAAACCTGCCTTGAATTACATAAGAAAAATTCAAGACAGTTTTGGAAAAGTATGACTATTCTGCTCAGTCATGGTGGTCTGTGCATCCTGTTCTGAAATCCTCCTGCGCAGCTACCCCACATCACAATTTCCCTTTTATCTCCTAAGACTCGTCCATTTCTGTTTGGTTTTCTAGAAACTTCTTTAAAAAAGAAGGTCACTTTAGTATGACCCTGAGGTGCCATATTCTTCTATTTTAGACATGATGGTGTTTGACTATCTAATGATGGCTGGACATGCTATTAGTTATCCAGTAATTACAATTATAAACTACTCAGTTTAGAAGCCTCTCTTTGGAAAGTAAATTATTGTTCCTTTTTGAAAGGTGGCTCATACTGTGAGCTTAACAGTATTTAACCAATTACTATCTTGTCCACTGGTTCCAAAGTACATGAACATGTATCCAGATGCAGTTGTAATAGTACTCCCCAGATCACACTCTCTCCAAGGTACATGAACATGTATCCAGATGCAGTTGTATTAGTACTTCTCAGATCACACTGTCTCCAAGGTACATGAACATGTATCCAGATGCAGTTGTAATAGTACTCCTCAGATCACACTGTCTCCAAGGTACATGAACATGTATCCAGATGCAGTTGTCTTAGTGCTCCTCAGATCACACTGTCTCCAAGGTACATGAACATGTATCCAGATGCAGTTGTATTAGTACTCCTCAGATCACACTGTCTCCAAGGTACATGAACATGTATCCAGATGCAGTTGTATTAGTACTTCTCAGATCACACTGTCTCCAAGGTACATGAACATGTATCCAGATGCAGTTGTAATAGTACTCCTCACATCATTGCAGCCTTTCTGCCAACCATTATGGTCTTCACTTAGGTCAAAGTGCTGAATCAGTTCTTCTCACATTCTTTCACTTTTAACATCATTCATATCCTAAAACTTACAAAAGCACTGTTGTCTTATTTTGAAAGTTACCAAAATATCTGATTACAGTCAATTATTCATACTTCTCTTACACGTTGCTTTATGTAGCCCATCATGTCCTGCACAGCACTGAATTTCCAACTATATGAGTAATTAAATAAAAGAGTAAACAGGACACACAGCCAAACCAATTAGTAAAAAATTATAAGAAATTCATAGTCAAGCTAGAATTTTCACTGTGTGATTCCTTAAAACCTCTTGTAAAAGAGGATAATAGGATATATGCAAGGACATCAAGTGTTTCAGCTATATGGCAGTTCTGAATACCCATGACTTTTTTTTCTTTTTAAGTCTGTTAATGGACGAACTTAGGCCAATAAAGTCAAATCCCACTAGCTGTGGACATGCATGTTTCAGTCTTCTTATGACTTCATCAGCACAGCATAAGTGGACTATTTGGCTGACCTTTAGAAACACAGGGTTGTTGTACCCAGCTGATATCAGAAGTCATAAGCATTTAGAACTTCCATATAGCTGAAACACCTGATATCCTTAAGTGTCATTTGTATATATCCCCAGACACCTTAAACTACTATTAAGGAGCTTTGGAGAATTTGGGGAGAAATATTACACTTTCAGTAGGGAATATTATTTATGAGTGAGGACTAGAATCTGGACTGGAATCTGATTTGCAATAGTGAGAATGCACTAGAAGGATCTAGAAGGGGAAATATATCAAAATATGGTAGATTTCTGAAAAAATATATGTGAATAGTTAGAAAGGAAGCTGCCGATTCAGTTTCAGGAATTCAGGTAAAATTTATATATTATTTCCCATGATACATTAACTGGGCTAGACTGGCTAGAAACTGTATTTCACAAGAGCATGTGTATTTAATTGAAAGCTTTGAGACCTACTCAAAAGCTGTACCAGATCATGCACTACTGAAAACTAAAATACAGATGCAAGGTAATGATGCAAAAATATGAGACTTATCTGTTAAAAAGTAAGGAATTTAAAGGAATGGGAAGTAGACAAAATGTGAGAATTGTTAGGTAATATCAAAATTACTTCAGATGGGATAGCTACTGAATGGGATAGAATGAAAATGGAGTTCAAAGTATGGTGGAAATAAGAGAGAATTAGATATTAGAAAGAAGTAGTAAGAAATACTTCGAGAGCTTGAAAATGTTAAAAAGCATTGCAGAAGAAGTGCAGACTCACAAAACAAGAAGAGGAGCAACTGCAGGATACTAAGGGAAATAAGGGAGTATTTGGATAATATGCATGAATTTGGAAACATTGCTGTTAAACAATTATTTTTGACAACACTTCTAGAGCACAAAACTTGTATTACAATGACTTAGGCAACAGAAAGTAGAAAGAGTTGTTTAAACCTAGGGAGTCTATGACAAGAAAAAATAACCAGGGAGATATATAGGTATTAGAGATATTTGGAAATTTTATGGAAACCTCAATAAAGCAGAAGAAAAGGGAAAAACAAGGAACAGTGTAAATGGAAATAATTATGGAAGACAATTATGCCAAGGTTAGGGGAAGATGAGGTTCAGCGATTAATAGGATATGGATAGATGAAATAAACATTATTCCTATGGCAAGTAAGAAAGAAAGTGATAAAGATCTGGAAGGTTTTGCTTAACAATATTTTAAAAGGTTGAGGAAAGTACCAGCATCTTAGAAGAAAGCTATGGTGGCTCTATTACGCAAAAAGGGTAAAGTCCCCTCAGATCTGGCTTCATAAAGACCAATTTCTATCTTAAACTGTGATTATAAAGTGTTTATATCTATACTAGCTAAGAAAATGGCAAAGGAATTCCCAAGGGGTTTACCTACATGTTTTCAAAGATCGATTTTTGGCATGCCATTTGTCTCAATTTACATACTGAAAACAAGGAGCCAAAAAAAAAACACAAACAATCTTTTTGGCAGGGGATAAGCTCCCCTTCTATTATATATACCTACTCCATGGTCACACCACAGTGAGGAAAAGTGGAAAAATCCCTGAAAAGCTCACTTCCAGCTAGTGCAATATAATACATTGTGATGAAATTCTCCGGAACAATAAATTGTCACACTTCATCTGCTCAACCACCTATGCAGGGTAAGTATGTCAGTTAGCCTACTGAAGTTGATAGATATGGATCAATGTGATTTTCTGGAGGGAGCCAAACATCTAACATCATTATAGAACAGTGATGATCTAGAGGGAAGTTGAGTGTAAGAAAATGTTGCTATTGTTTGTGGGCTTGATGATGAGAAAGCAATTAATAGATTCAGCTGGGATGTTATGACTACAATAATGGTAGTATTTAAATTTCCTGATAGAATAATTGAGTTAATAAGGAGGATATATGAAGATTTAGAGGTGATAACTGAGGTGAGAGGGTTCTGCTCTGACAAGCTGTAGCTGAATACAGGAACCAGGTAAGGACATCTCCTTCTCCCATTGCTATTTACTTTACACTTAGTGCCATAAGCAAAGAAAATAAGGGATTCACAAACCCACCGATGTGACCAATATGCTTCTTATGAAAATTAACGTTGTTTCCAGATGATATTATTTCACTTGAGGAATCCAGAAAAGGACATTTCAGTGTTGTGGAACATTTTTGAGTGATTCAAGTCTCTTCAGATTATAAAATAAATGAAGAAAAAAACACAGGCTATGTGTACATGCATAAAATAGTTCTGCAATACTAATATCCATGGCGGCATGATATGATTAAGTATTTAGGCATATGGAATAAAAAGGATTCTGCTGTTTTTATAATTTTTACTGGCACTAAATACATATCCACCCTGCTTAGTGACTTGAGGTTTGGCTTGTTTACGTTTGTTTGCTTTGGCTGTGCTTTACTTATCTTCACTCCCGAGACCCCTTGCTTTTGGATTCTGCTATGACAACCAAGGATATGTGGGAAGAAACTGAACAAAAGATAATGCAAACATTGATAAACTGGAAGCTCTTGAATATGGATATGGATAGTAATATTTAAAATTTGTAAATAGTATTTACTCCCCTTAGTCTTACATAGAGGTCACATTTTTATCAAATAGATGGGGTATTTGTATGATAATTAATAAAGAGTTGAATGAATTTATTTTTGGGGAAAAGAGGACACGAGTTAAGAAAGATAAGCTAGTTCTCCCCATAGAACAAGGCTACCTGCTTTGAAGAGGTAATTTCAGATACACAGTTTAGCCTCATATACATAACTCAAGCAGAAGGTTGTAAATCAAAGTGGAAAGGATAATGATAAAACAGGGGGTTGATAAAAATATGGAGACTAGGAGTTTGGCTGCAATTTCTTGAGGATTATATATTTTAATTAATAGAGAGTGTTTTGAGAAGTAATACTGGATGGTAATGAAGAAAGGAGATTTTACCAAAGGGATATCTGGAAAAAGGAATAGAGTAAATAGGTAAGAGGTGGCTGGAATGTACTGAAGAAAATTAGTAAAGGCGCCAAGGTATTTGGAACAGATATCTCTGGAGGAAAAGGTAATAGGGTGGGATACTGCTAAGTAGACTTCAGATTGGAAACTTTCTTCTCTATCAGAGATTGATAACAGAGTATAAGCAAAGATAAGAGAAAAGAAAGTACTAAGTGAAAGACCAGCTCTTGTAGAGTTCTTAGTTGAACATTGTTCAGAAACTGCTGCTAAAAAGAGACAAGCAGTATGGTGTTTAAAATATTGTATGATAATTGTAAGAATCAATCAGAGGAGATGAAAAGAGATTAGGAAAAGGCAATGGAAAGGCTATTTATGAAGGAACAATAGGAAAAACTTGTAAAGCACCATAGTATGCTGCAGAGTCTATAATGTTAAGAATTTTTGCATGGATGTGTTTGATAGATATATTTCAAAGGATATTTCCTTGCATTGACATCAATTTCTGGAGTTCTAGAGTCAAAGAGAGAGGTAATTTAGAACACATTGTTTGGGAATGTAATGATTTAATAAGAGCTTAACAATTTCCTGCAGAGTACTTTCACAAAAATATTGGAGAAAAAAACAGTTATAACTAAGGAAATGATTCTTCTGAGCTGTGATCTAAAATCTGATTTGCCCGGAAATTATAAGGCTTTACTAAGTTTAATATAAATGGTATCCAAAAATCAGTTTCTAGAAAATGGAAATCAAAATCTGCTCCAAACATAAAGGAAGTTCTGGATATTGTAAAGGAGGCAAAAGAACTGGAGTTGGGATTTTCTGAAAAGGAGAAGAGCAAATTTCATAGAAATAAATGTAATTTATGGGAACAATACATGCAGAATAATGTTCATCAGGAGGAATGAGGTTTAAGGGAAGGCATGAATTGAGCAACTTATCTAATGAAGTGAATGAAAATTGTTTTTTTAATTAGTTTTCTCTTAATATATATAAATACACATTACAGTTTAAAATGTGGTGATCTATTAAAAATGTTTTTAAAAAGCAAACATTTAAGAAAGCAATTTTTGCATTTTTTTCTCATCGTGGTCCTGCAGATGTAAACACAATGCCCATTGATTTTAACTTTCTTTTGTGTATTACATAGTCTGTGAAATATTGTACTCTAAATGACTTGGTCAAATAAGACGTTTATGCATAATGCCAAATGTGTTGATTATTGACTTGCTTACTGTTTTTTGTAGTTGAGCTGTTAACATCTTTGCCAATATCATGTTGCCTGTGTTATAATATTGTATGTGTGTGTGTGTGTGTGTGTGTGTGTGTGTGTGTGTGTGTGTGTGTGTGTGTGTGTGTGTGTGTGTTTGTGTGTGTGTATGTTATTATGCTTTATCTTAGAAGACTATGTATTTTTCAGTTCTAACATCTTTATACAATGTTAATTTTGTGGCTTTTTCCTGGCCCGCCATTGAAAATGTGTTCTGGCTAGCAGGAATTTCCTAGTAAGCAAAATAAATAGATAGATAGATAGATAGATAGATAGATAGATAGATAGATAGATAGACAAACAAATCAAACATACATATATACATACATACAAAAAAGGAAAAAAGCAAAAGAAACAAATAAAATACATTTCTTAATTAAATAAGATTGCACAAGGGAGAAATGGAAGCATAGTACAAATAAGAATCATACTGAGGTATAGTATATGGAATCAAATAATTTTAAGTTATCTACAATCCAGCCAATCAGCTTGATTCAATGGCTTTTCACCAACAAATGTTTTCTTTGGGCTAAGCTCCCCATGACCCCTGTACCCCCCCTTAAATAATACAACCAAGAGAACGGGTGACCTGTACATCATCACTCTGATTGGGAATTAATGTTTTCCAGCAGGGTGTTAATGCACAGAGAATGCCCACTGAAAATCAAGTCCACTGCTTCACAGCAGCATATTAAACTGCCATGGAGCGCAGCTTGTAATGGAGATAATCACCATTATTTTACACTCACTAAGCAGTGCTTTTGCTGTTTAGTGAGTTTAACATTAAAACAAATGGATAATTAAAAAAATACAAAAGTGTGTGTGTGTGTGTGTGTGTGTGTGTGTGTGTGTGTGTGTGTATGAGTATGACTATGCCCATGTTCCTGTCTGCATGTGTGAGTATATGGGTGCTTGAGTGAATGACAGCGGAAGTGTGTGTGTGTCAATGAGAGAGAGAGAGAGTTTGATCGAGTAGTGAATGCAAGTCATTTACATTTAAAAGGTATTCATACCGCTCAACTTCTTAGCTCAAAAAATCCAAATAAAGCCTCAAACAGTGTGGGGCAAAGGCTCAAAAATAGGGACAGATTTTGAATATTGCCCTTTTGCTATAATAATAGGAATTATGTTAACATGCATTTTCTGAAGAATATGAAAGTCTGAAACTCAAATGTAAATCATTATTTAGTAGTTTCAGCCCCCAATGATTTGCCACCAAACCACAAATTTTATGAGAAACAAATGAAAAAAATGACACTAAAAATCTGGACATTCTTTGAAAATCTGGATAATTGGCAGGTAGGAGGTATGAAACTTCTAATGGCTGGCACTATTTACTCAGTGTAATCATGTGTTTTTAAAGGTACTTCTGAGAGTGAGTGTGCATGTGTGTGTGTGTGTGTGTGTGTGTGTGTGTGTGTGTGTGTGTGTGTGTGTGTGTATGTGTGTATATGTGTGTGTGCATGAGAGAGAGAGAGAAAGAGTGTCTAGACATTAAATACTTACCAAACTTATATTTCGGATGCCAAATACTTTCTCCAACACCATTAACATATACTACAGCAAGTTTAAAACACTAGGAGGAACTATTTTACATCAAAAATATTAATATATAAATATATATATATATATATATATATATATATATATATATATATATATATATGTGTATATAGTAATAAAAAAAAAACAAATACAAAACAATTCAACAGCCCATTTTCTAAGCACAGTAATGCCTACCAGGGTGTATGCTATTGTGTCAATAATGCCCTTCCAGAGCCCAACACTGCAGAACACCTGGGCATGCATTATTAACACAATAACACACACCCTGTTGGGCATTGTTACTTGCTTATTTAAAGGTAACACATCCTTGGACTAAGTTAATAATATTTTCAGTGAAAGTCTGCTTATTGAAACATGCTCAATACCCTATAATTCACTCTATAAAAAGACAAAAGAATAAATAAATAAACATAATTAAACATATATTTGTATGTCTACTGTAGCTATTTTTGTGTGCCCACTGTAGCTATTAAATTATTTGCCTGTTGAATAAATTTAAAAATATATATCTCTTTTACTGACATTTTGTTTTTTTTCCATTAACTTTGATATCATGTGTTGGCTCCAGATTTAGTTCTTCATAGCTAGGATAGAAGCATTATTGGATAGTAGTATATCAGGCTGATGTATAATGCGTACAGAGACACAGATGTCTCCATTGAAATTTTACTTAAAATTGGTTGAATTTGTCTCCACCATAATTCACATTCAATTACTTCTAACTTTTTAAAGTTTTAGACATTAAATACTTACCCAGCTTATATTTTGGATACCAAAGGTGTCTATTCAAGAGGTGTTTAGACTTCACTGTGAAACTGTGATACTCAAGCTTCAAGCAAATGGTGTAAATGTAATCTGGTGAATGAACAGTAATGACCAGAAAAGGTTGTTGCACAGGTGTACTGTTGGAGCACATATAGTTCTGGAAGGGTGGACAGATGATTTCTTGGTGTATTGTGTAAGGAATTTCCTCACAGTGATTTCAGCCAGGGCAAAGACCAAAATCAGAAATCTTCTCTGTAGGTCACAAACTTAGACAAAGCTTTCAGACAGGAAAAGGGCATGATGATGCAATGATCTGTACAGAAGGCATGTTCTGGTAGTGAAGATGGATTTTGGTATGTGTATCTATCAGCTAAGGCACCTTATAGAGTACATCAGGGAAAGGTGTTTGTAAATAAAACCCTCTGCCTGTGGTATTATAATTATCAGAGTTAAACCCACCCTGTAACATATTGCATTTGACTATGACATAGCTTTATAAACAATAGTGCACACAGAGTTCATGCTTAGGCTTTTTACACAATCCACTCAGGACTTCTACCCAAAGCATTCCCAAGCAAAGTATGCAGGTGTGCTGTTAGAAGATTCACCATACACACATGACTGATACTGCTGGATAGTCTAAGATAGTCGTAGATATTTTATTACAAATAAGAGCTTAGACAATTTCTCAAGAGAGTGGATGTAGGCTTGTTTATGATCAGATGCAGCAATGTAATTCTGTTATAGGCCTGGGAAATGAATTAGAATTATAAAATAACAATTACTGCTAATGGGTTGACAACCCCAAACTTCCTTGTTAAACAATACTGCAGGTCATAAAAATCACTATGTTGGAACCCAGAGCCCCATATAGATTTGAAAAGTTATTCTGAGAAGTCAAATGTGGTATTTTTAAAGAAACATTAAAATATCAGGAATCAAACAAACAAACAAACACCAGGCCACTTACTTTTATCAATACACAGAGTCTTAGTGTATTTAGCTCAGCAAGCTCTATGTGCATAGTAACATGTTATTAATTTCTGAGACTTCTTTATTCTATGTAGAAATCTCAAAATGAACACAACTATAGTTTGATTGAAATACCTACCAAGACAGTAAAAGCAGAAATGCTTAATCTAAAGATGAATGCCACTCTTTACAAGGGATATGTTTCTTGTGACACATTTAGGAGATGTATGTCTTTTTCAGTTAGAACACGTCATTATATAGTAATGAAGAACTTCTAGACCACACTTTGGATTGTTACCTGTATTATTTGTAACCTTTCACTCTAAACCCTTAGAGCAAAACCTCTTAGCCCTTGAACCAAAACATGTATCTAAATACACACACACACACACATGCACACACACACACACACACACACACACACACACACACACACACACACACACACACGTGTGTGTGTGTGTGTGTGTGTGTGTGTGTGTGTGTGTGTGTGTGTGTGTGTGTGTGTGTGTGTGTGTGTGTGTGTGTGTGTGTGTGTGTGTGTGCGTGTGTGTGTGTGTGTGTGTGTGTGTATGTGCATAGTTCTTACCTATTCTTATTAGCATTAAATCATCACAGGGACAGCTGTGGGGGTATGTCATATTGGTGATGATGAGACAGATATGGGAATACATACTGTGGGTGTACACATCACACAATGACACATACGCGCTCTCCACAGGGCTCATCAAATTTCTCAGTTATCCCTGCTAATTCGAATGACAAAGCCCTATTGTAGTATAGTGGGGAAATGGCGATAGATAAATGTGTGTAGGCATTGGATTGCTGTATGCACCACCATAAGCCATCATACAGACTAGACAGACATGCTATACCTTTGCCATAATAGTGGCAGGAATGTATAGGGACAGCTTGGCTTGATACTATGAGCTACTGGTTTGCCGGTATAATCTGCAAACAGGAAACAAGTGAAGCACACATTTTCATATTGCTAGTTTTCCCTGTTATGTATTCAAGTGCTAGGATACACATCCTTAGAAGAAATGAAAAAAAAAATAGTTTACCGCACACTTTCTGAGTACTGTCTAGCTTCTTGGAACTGCCTGTAGGTTCAGGAATTGCTGCTATTCCTCCTAATACTGCTGCCCAGATATTCACTATAGCTTCCAAACTCTCCATGAGTAGACAAAATGGTTCCTCTAACACAATGCAACTTTATATCTGTTTGCATGCCACATAGGCATATTGAGTCAGGTTGCATGAATGTCTCTAATTCATTTTATTTTGTTGCAGCATATCTGTAACTTCAGGCACAGCCTGCCACCTGTGATGCTAGAGACATGAACTTGTGAGCAAGAACTTATGCTGGAGATACATGAATATGTGTGTTGCATGGCAATCCAGGATTCAGAAATTACATTGTAACTGTGATTTACATACCACCATTCTGTCCCTCATAAAGTGATACCAATTTCAGAGGAGATTCTGAAAAATGACAGCTTCTACTGGAGCTTGCTAGTGCTAGTGGGAGAGCACCTCAATATCAGAAAAAGGGGAAGAGCATAACAGAGAGCAAAATTATGCACTATGCCTTTTATGGCCATTACAGGCAATACCTACTGGATCTCTATGATAATATCGTAAGAAAAGCCAATGTCTCATATGAAAGGAAATCCTCAGTCATGGGTATCAACAGAAAACAGGAACAGTATCCTCAGCCATGGGTATCAACAGAAAACAGGAACAGTATCCTCAGTCATGGGTATCAACAGAAAACAGGAACAATATCTTCAGTCATGTGTATCAGTAGAAAACAGGAACAGTATCCTCAGTCATGGGTATCAAGAGAAAGGAGGAACAGTATCCTCAGTCATGGGAATAAACAGAAAGCAAGAACAGTATCCTCAGTCATAGGTATCCACAGAAAACAGGAACAGTATCATCAGTCATGGGTATCAACAGAAAACAGGAACAGTATCCTCAGTCATGGGTATCAACGGAAAACAGGAACAGTATCCTCAGTCATGGGTATCAACAGAAAACAGGAACAATATCCTCAGTCATGTGTATCAGCAGAAAACAGGAACAGTATGCTCAGTCATGGGTATCAAGAGAAAGGAGGAACAGCATCCTCAGTCATAGGTATAAGCAGAAAACAGGAACAGTATTCTCAGTCATAGGTATCAACAGAAAACAGGAACAGTATCATCAGTCATGGGTATCAACAGAAAACAGGAACAGTATCCTCAGTCATGGGTATCAAGAGAAAGGAGGAACAGTATCCTCATTCATGGGTATAAGCAGAAAGCAGGAACAGTATCCTCAGTCATAGGTATCCACAGAAAACAGGAACAGTATCATCAGTCATGGGTATCAACAGAAAACAGGAACAGTATCTTCAGTCATAAGTATCAATAGAAAATAGGAACATTGTCCTCAGTCATGGGTATCAACAGAAAACAGAAACAGTATCCTCAGTCATAAATATCAACAGAAAAAAGCAACAGTATCCTCAGTCAAGTGTATCAGCAGAAAGGAGGATGAGTATCCTCACTCATGGGTATCAACAGAAAACAAGAACAGTATCCTCAGTCATGTGTATCAGCAGAAAACAGGAACAGTATCCTCAGTCATGGGTATTAAGAGAAAGGAGGAACAGTATCCTCAGTCATGGGTATAAGCAGAAAAGAGGAACAGTATCCTCAGTCATAGGTATCAGCAGAAAACAGAAACAGTATCCTGAGTCATAGGTATCAACAGAAAGCAGGAAAAGTATCCTCAGTCATGAGTATCAACATAAAACAGGAACAGTATCCTCAGTCATGGGTATCAGCAGAAAACAGGAACAGTATCCTCAGTCATGGGTATCAACAGAAAGGAAGAAGAGTATCCTCAGTCATGGGTATCAACAGAAAACAGGAACAGTATCCTCAGTCATGGGTATCAGCAGAATGGAGGAACAGTATCCTCAGGCATGGGTATCAACAGAAAACAGGAACAGTATTCTCAGTCATGGGAATCAACAGAAAACAGGAACAGTATCCTCACTCATGGGTATCAACAAAAAGAAAGAACAGTATCCTCAGTCATGGGTATCAACAGAAAACAGGAACAGTATCCTCAGTCATGTGTATCAGCAGAAAACAGGAACACTATCCTCAGTCATTGGTATCAAGAGAAAGGAGGAACAGTATCCTCAGTCATGGGTATAAGCAGAAAACAGGAACAGTATTCTCAGTCATAGGTATCAACAGAAAACAGGAACAGTATCCTCAGTCATGGGTATCAACAGAAAACAGGAACCGTATCCTCAGTCATGGGTATCAAGAGAAAGGAGGAACAGTATCCTCAGTCATGGGTATAAGCAGAAAGCAGGAACAGTATCCTCAGTCATAGGTATCCACAGAAAACAGGAACAGTATCATCAGTCATGGGTAACAACAGAAAACAGGAACAGTATCTTCAGACATAGGTATCAATAGAAAATAGGAACATTGTCCTCAGTCATGGGTATCAACATAAAACAGGAACAGTATCCTCAGTCATAGGTATCAACAGAAAATACGAACAGTGTCCTCAGTCATGGGTATCAGCAGAAAACAGGAACAGTATCCTCAGTCATTGGTATCAACAGAAAACAGGAACAGTATCCTTAGTCATGTGTATCAGCAGAAAACAGTAACAGTATCCTCAGTCATGAATATCAACAGAAAAAAAGGAACAGTATCCTCAGTCAAGTGTATCAGCAGAAAGGAGGATGAGTGTCCTCACTCATGGGTATCAACAGAAAACAGGAACAGTATCCTCAGTCATGTGTATCAGCAGAAAACAGGAACAGTATCCTCAGTCATGGGTATCAAGAGAAAACAGAAACAGTATCCTCAGTCATGGGTATCAACAGAAAACAGGAAAAGTATCCTCAGTCATGAGTATCAACATAAAACAAGAACAGTATCCGCAGTCATGGGTATCAGCAGAAAACAGGAACAGTATCCTCAGTCATGGGTATCAACAGAAAGGAAAAACAGTATCCTCAGTCATGGGTATCAACAGAAAACAGGAACAGTATCCTCAGTCATGGGTATCAGCAGAACGGAGGAACAGTATCCTCAGTCATGGGTATCAACAGAAAACAGGAACAGTATTCTCAGTCATGAGTATCAACAGAAAACAGGAACAGTATCCTCACTCATGGGTATCAACAGAAAGAAAGAACAGTATCCTCAGTCATGGGTATCAACAGAAAACAGGAACAGTATCCTCAGTCATGGGTATCAGAAAAAAACAGGAACAGTATCCTCAGTCATGGGTATCAACAGAAAGGAAGAACAGCATCCACAGTCACGGGTATCAACAGAAAAACAGGAACAGTATCCTCAGTCATGGGTATCAACAGAAAAGAAGAATAGTATCCTCAGTCATGGGTATCAACAGCAAGGAGGAACAGTATCCTCAGTCATGGGTATCAGCAGAAAGCAGAAAAAGTATCCTCAATCAGGGGTATCAGCAGAAAACAGGAACAGTATCCTCAGTCATGGGTATCAACAGAAAGGAACAACAGTATCCTCAGTCATGGTATCAACAGAAAACAAGAACAGTATTCTCAGTCATGGGTATCAACAGAAAACAGGAACAGTATCCTCAGTCATGGGTGTCAACAGAAAGGAAGAACAGTATCCTCAGTCATGGGTATCAACACAAAACAGGAACAGTATCCTCAGTCATGGGTATCAACAGAAAACAGGAACAATATCTTCAGTCATGTGTATCAGCAGAAAACAGGAACAGTATCCTCAGTCATGGGTATCAAGAGAAAGGAGGAACAGTATCCTCAGTCATGGGAATAAACAGAAAGCAAGAACAGTATCCTCAGTCATAGGTATCCACAGAAAACAGGAACAGTATCATCAGTCATGGGTATCAACAGAAAACAGGAACAGTATCCTCAGTCATGGGTATCAACGGAAAACAGGAACAGTATCCTCAGTCATGGGTATCAACAGAAAACAGGAACAATTTCCTCAGTCATGTGTATCAGCAGAAAACAGGAACAGTATCCTCAGTCATGGGTATCAAGAGAAAGGAGGAACAGCATCCTCAGTCATAGGTATAAGCAGAAAACAGGAACAGTATTCTCAGTCATAGGTATCAACAGAAAACAGGAACAGTATCATCAGTCATGGGTATCAACAGAAAACAGGAACAGTATCCTCAGTCATGGGTATCAAGAGAAAGGAGGAACAGTATCCTCATTCATGGGTATAAGCAGAAAGCAGGAACAGTATCCTCAGTCATAGGTATCCACAGAAAACAGGAACAGTATCATCAGTCATGGATATCAACAGAAAACAGGAACAGTATCTTCAGTCATAAGTATCAATAGAAAATAGGAACATTGTCCTCAGTCATGGGTATCAACAGAAAACAGAAACAGTATCCTCAGTCATAAATATCAACAGAAAAAAGCAACAGTATCCTCAGTCAAGTGTATCAGCAGAAAGGAGGATGAGTATCCTCACTCATGGGTATCAACAGAAAACAAGAACAGTATCCTCAGTCATGTGTATCAGCAGAAAACAGGAACAGTATCCTCAGTCATGGGTATTAAGAGAAAGGAGGAACAGTATCCTCAGTCATGGGTATAAGCAGAAAAGAGGAACAGTATCCTCAGTCATAGGTATCAACAGAAAACAGAAACAGTATCCTGAGTCATAGGTATCAAAAGAAAGCAGGAAAAGTATCCTCAGTCATGAGTATCAACATAAAACAGGAACAGTATCCTCAGTCATGGGTATCAGCAGAAAACAGGAACAGTATCTTCAGTCATGGGTATCAACAGAAAGGAAGAAGAGTATCCTCAGTCATGGGTATCAACAGAAAACAGGAACAGTATCCTCAGTCATGGGTATCAGCAGAATGGAGAAACAGTATCCTCAGGCATGGGTATCAACAGAAAACAGGAACAGTATTCTCAGTCATGGGTATCAACAGAAAACAGGAACAGTATCCTCACTCATGGGTATCAACAAAAAGAAAGAACAGTATCCTCAGTCATGGGTATCAACAGAAAACAGGAACAGTATCCTCAGTCATGTGTATCAGCAAAAAACAGGAACAGTATCCTCAGTCATTGGTATCAAGAGAAAGGAGGAACAGTATCCTCAGTCATGGGTATAAGCAGAAAACAGGAACAGTATTCTCAGTCATAGGTATCAACAGAAAACAGGAACGGTATCCTCAGTCATGGGTATCAACAGAAAACAGGAACAGTATCCTCAGTCATGGGTATCAAGAGAAAGGAGGAACAGTATCCTCAGTCATGGGTATAAGCAGAAAGCAGGAACAGTATCCTCAGTCATAGGTATCCGCAGAAAACAGGAACAGTATCATCAGTCATGGGTATCAACAGAAAACAGGAACAGTATCTTCAGACATAGGTATCAATAGAAAATAGGAACATTGTCCTCAGTCATGGGTATCAACATAAAACAGGAACAGTATCCTCAGTCATAGGTATCAACAGAAAATACGAACAGTGTCCTCAGTCATGGGTATCAGCAGAAAACAGGAACAGTATCCTCAGTCATTGGTATCAACAGAAAACAGGAACAGTATCCTTAGTCATGTGTATCAGCAGAAAATAGTAACAGTATCCTCAGTCATGAATATCAACAGAAAAAAGGAACAGTATCCTCAGTCAAGTGTATCAGCAGAAAGGAGGATGAGTGTCCTCACTCATGGGCATCAACAGAAAACAGGAACAGTATCCTCAGTCATGTGTATCAGCAGAAAACAGGAACAGTATCCTCAGTCATGGGTATCAACAGAAAACAGAAACAGTATCCTCAGTCATGGGTATCAACAGAAAACAGGAAAAGTATCCTCAGTCATGAGTATCAACATAAAACAAGAACACTATCCTCAGTCATGGGTATCAGCAGAAAACAGGAACAGTATCCTCAGTCATGGGTATCAACAGAAAGGAAAAACAGTATCCTCAGTCATGGGTATCAACAGAAAACAGGAACAGTATCCTCAGTCATGTGTATCAGCAGAAAACAGGAACAGTATCCTCAGTCATTGGTATCAAGAGAAAGGAGGAACAGTATCCTCAGTCATGGGTATAAGCAGAAAACAGGAACAGTATTCTCAGTCATAGGTATCAACAGAAAACAGGAACAGTATCCTCAGTCATGGGTATCAACAGAAAACAGGAACAGTATCCTCAGTCATGGGTATCAAGAGAAAGGAGGAACAGTATCCTCAGTCATGGGTATAAGCAGAAAGCAGGAACAGTATCCTCAGTCATAGGTATCCACAGAAAACAGGAACAGTATCATCAGTCATGGGTATCAACAGAAAACAGGAACAGTATCTTCAGACATAGGTATCAATAAAAAATAGGAACATTGTCCTCAGTAATGGGTATCAACATAAAACAGGAACAGTATACTCAGTCATAGGTATCAACAGAAAATACGAACAGTGTCCTCAGTCATGGGTATCAGCAGAAAACAGGAACAGTATCCTCAGTCATTGGTATCAACAGAAAACAGGAACAGTATCCTTAGTCATGTGTATCAGCAGAAAACAGTAACAGTATCCTCAGTCATGTGTATCAGCAGAAAACAGGAACAGTATCCTCAGTCATGGGTATCAACAGAAAGGGAGTGTCCTCACTCATGGCATCAACAGAAAACAGGAACAGTATCCTCAGTCATGTGTATCAGCAGAAAACAGGAACAGTATCCTCAGTCATGGGTATCAAGAGAAAACAGAAACAGTATCCTCAGTCATGGGTATCAACAGAAAACAGGAAAAGTATCCTCAGTCATGACTATCAACATAAAACAAGAACAGTATCCTCAGTCATGGGTATCAGCAGAAAACAGGAACAGTATCCTCAGTCATGGGTATCAACAGAAAGGAAAAACAGTATCCTCAGTCATGGGTATCAACAGAAAACAGGAACAGTATCCTCAGTCATGGGTATCAGCAGAACGGAGGAACAGTATCCTCAGTCATGGGTATCAACAGAAAACAGGAACAGTATTCTCAGTCATGAGTATCAACAGAAAACAGGAACAGTATCCTCACTCATGGGTATCAACAGAAAGAAAGAACAGTATCCTCAGTCATGGGTATCAACAGAAAACAGGAACAGTATCCTCAGTCATGGGTATCAGAAATAAACAGGAACAGTATCCTCAGTCATGGGTATCAACAGAAAGGAAGAACAGTATCCTCAGTCATGGGTATCAACAGAAAAACAGGAACAGTATCCTCAGTCATGGGTATCAGCAGAAAAGAAGAATAGTATCCTCAGTCATGGGTATCAACAGCAAGGAGGAACAGTATCCTCAGTCATGGGTATCAGCAGAAAGCAGAAACAGTATCCTCAATCAGGGGTATAAGCAGAAAACAGGAACAGTATCCTCAGTCATGGGTATCAACAGAAAGGAACAACAGTATCCTCAGTCATGGTATCAACAGAAAACAAGAACAGTATTCTCAGTCATGGGTATCAACAGAAAACAGGAACAGTATCCTCAGTCATGGGTGTCAACAGAAAGGAAGAACAGTATCCTCAGTCATGGGTATCAACAGAAAACAGGAACAGTATCCTCAGTCATGGGTAGCAACAGAAAGGAAGAACAGTATCCTCAGTCATGTGTATCAACAGAAAACAGGAAAAGTATCCTCAGTCATGGGTATCAGCAGAAAGGAGGAACAGTATCCTTCATCATGGGTATCAACAGCAAGGAGGAACAGTATCCTCAGTCATGGGTATTAACAGCAAGGAGGAACAGTATCCTCAGTCATGGGTATCAGCAGAAAACAGGAACAGTATCCTCAGTCATGGGTATCAGCAGAAAGCAGGAACAGTATCCTCAGTCATGGGTATCAGCAGAAAACAGGAATAGTATTCTCAGTCATGGGTATCAACAGAAAACAGGAACAGTATCCTC